>NC_081349.1:58500354-58521143 GCF_029784015.1 Lycium ferocissimum | reverse complement strand
GGTGAATTCTTACCTTCCTCTTCAAGTTTCTTCACTTCACCAATTCATCCAAACGACGAAACCAATGGGTTATCTTCCGAAATAACTACGCCACGTTGTTAAGGGACCTTGAATTGGTAGGAATATAACAAGAGAATAATTTTTGGGAACAAAAATTGAAGGGACAAAATTTGAGGACCATGGCCGAATGGCCATGGTTGTTCTCATCCTTCTTTCTTTCTTTCTCTCAATCTCTCTTGAATTTTCTTGAACTCTCATGCCCCTTATATTAGTTAAATTGTCATGTGACCATGTCACATGACTTGCATAGTCTGGTTGGGCCAAACCATAACATGGCCGGCCAACCCCCCTTCTTGGGCCAACTTGTTCTTTCTTTTTTTTTTTTCCATTTCCAAGCCCAATTACTTAGTCCATATTTTTGGTGATTCATGAAACCATTTTCCGACATTCCAATTTTGCCCTTAGTCTTTTCCGATATTTCCACATCTACATTTTCCATAGCCAACTTATGAACCAAACAAAATCAATGCATTACATTATCCTTCACTTGTCTCGACAACCCGAGATTCCCAAAGACGAAAAATACGGGTTATATAACGAAGCGACCCCAGAAGAAGGGGTCGGTACGAGCAATGTCGAGTATGTAAGACATGGATGGTAACATAGAAAGAGACATAGTCATGCAACAACAATATGGAGATGTAAAACGTATCCTGTACACATGAGACGTATCACGTATAAGAGAGTAAGCTATGCATATGGAACATGTCATGTGCAAGGCTTTGTACGTATGGAACATATCATGTAAAGTCAGAACCGGTACATAGGGATCATATCTTGTAAGTGCTAACTTTGTACATATGAGTGCCCACGGGGGCGGATGCCGTACATGCTTGTTTGGTCATATCGTATCATAGCCGAACAAGCCGGCTCTCTCACCACATAGCGCCGAAATACGTCGGCTCGCCCATATATCCCGCGTCCGGGCATCCCGCGTCCGGGATGATAACGCCACCGACAGGTGGCAATGAAACATGTTTCCCCTTCCCATTCCCTACATATTCATGTATTCCATCCCCCGACCCATATCTAGTATACGGCATGCATGAGAGCCCAAAGAAAGTCATGTACTCGTCGGAGGGACGTAAGGTCGGAAACCTCCGATCGCATTATGGAGTAATCATGGCCGCTTTGTCTCACCTTGAAGGATCGATAATCATAGGCGAGACTACCAACGAGAGAATAACATTAAGAGAACGTAGAACATGTCATTTCGTACCATATCGTTTCATATCATGTCATATCATAGCGTATCGTGTCTGTCTGTCATATATCATCTCATATCAAATGATGTCGTGTCATATCATGTCATGTCATGTCGTGTCATAGTCATTTTCTCATATTTGACATCATCATGATCATCATAGAATCATAGTCATTGTTTTAGTCATAAAAAACTTTCAAAAGTTTGCAAAACTTGGATTTGGAGAAGAATGAATATTTTGGAAAACATTTATGAACCTCTAGGAAGAAATCAAGCCTTGGAATGACATCCAAAAATTTCCCCTTTAAGCATAGTACGGAAATAAGCCAAATGGAGCCATAAGAGGAAATTAGGGAATAGTGGGCCCACCTCGAGTCAAATGAGGCGGCGTACACAATTTACGTATAATACGTTTCATGGACTTCTAGCATTTGTGGAAGCAAGGATATTATGGATATGGCACAAAGGTTTATAACAAAAGAATCGTGCCTTTAGAAAGAAGGGGTTTAGCCTTAACATACCTTTTTGGTCGCCTTAACTTTAACTACTCAATGCTTGTCTTAGTCCTTCAAATAAATTTTTCTAGAATGTAGAAATTTCGACAACATCTCCTTTGTTTATATGCCTAGCCCAAAATAGTAATTCAGCAACCAACAACAACAACATCAATACCAGCATTAATCATAATATTCTCGACACCAAAATACTCCATAACATCCCATATGGGGTTTATCCCATATTTCCACCAACAAAACTATTATACGGTTATTTGTGGTTTTATCTCTGCGTAAATAAACCAAAATAAAAATTAATAATAGGAGATTCATACCTTACTCCTGATAATATCGCTATATCTTCACTTTTTTCACCTTAAACTTGAACCACACGCGCCGCTATACGATTCTATACTCGTAACTATACGTTTCCTGAACCGGAATTCGGGAATTATCGTTGATTTAGGCTTGAAATTTGGGTTTGGAAGTTGGGGAAATTTCTAGAGGATTTTGGAACAATTTGGAAGAGGTTTTGGCTGAAAAAGAGGGGGAAGCCCCTTTTATATTAGTTCAAATTCGGGTCGGGTCAGAAAGCGATCGTAGCAAGTCGATTCTTGTAGCGATGCTTAGCACGCGTTTTTGCTCGGTCAATTTGAACTTGTAACGTCCATAATTCTCTCTTCGATATCGTACCGACGAGCGGTTTGTTGCGTTGGAAACTAGACTCAACGAACTTCATTTTAGGCTTTTGAAACTCCTTAAAACTCTTAATATACTAGGAGATATATATCCCTCCAAAGTTGACCCAAAATTCTATCAACTTTTTTCAAATTTTTAACAAATTTATTTTCTTCGATTTGCTTAGTACCGAAGTTTCCCATAGCTTATTATATGAATGCAAACCATCATGACCATAGTATTACTTCGTATAATATCTTATATCCTTGAAGGAAACTCCAGTATCCATACTTAGAATGTCCAACACTTATAAATTTTCACGTACGAAGCTACGGGGTGTAACACCCTGTCCCATCTATGTGATGTTACATACTCTCCTTAGAGGCTCGTAGACCGTTGTGTACAGTTAGATGTCTTTTAGCCTTGTCGGATCATATTTTGTATATCGTTTTGTCAGCCTCGTCGGCTTGTATATATGTATGTAGGCATGTTTGTTGATGTTGATATCAAAAGTGCCTTAGTCCAATGGAAATGGTATTATTGATGCGTAGAGATTGTTAGCAATCCATATGGCTCACCTAGATATGATTGTGAAAGTATGATAAGAGGTGCCCGGTGGGTTAGCTACGGGTACCCGTCATGGCCCTCCGGTTGGGTCGTGACATAAGCACACATCTTATTTATAATAGGTGCACAATAAATTATGTTGTGTTTATAAATATTGTTTTAGATTTTACCATATTAATGAATAGAAATGTATATATGACATTGATGAAATATTTATTATGTCATTAATTTTTATAAATTCAAATAAAATTATGTACGACATGACTCATCATACACGAGCAACCCACGTACCTAAAAACTAGTACCTTTAAAAAATCTAAGACTAATAAGAGTTAACAACAGTAATGGATTCATTAGCTCTAAAAGAAGTACCTGAGCTGCACGAAGCCATGATAAACAAAAGTTTGTGGTACTTCGTCATTCTGATTTTTTGACATACCAATATTTTTAGACCTAAATACATCAATACAACAAAGTGTTTAGAGAATTAAAAAAATTTAGTGATAAATTAGAAAAGAGAAAGATAGAAATGTTTTACATCTTGAAACAAGGAAAATCGGAGGATAATACCTTCAAAAATAAGTCAAGACTCTTAAAAAACATACAATTGAGCATATCATTGAGGAAATAAACATGCATCTTATATATAATAGGTGCATAATAAATATTGTTGTGTTTGTAGATATTATTTTAGATTTTACAATATTAATGAATAGAAATATATATGGCATTGATGATATTTTGATTATGTTATTAATTTTCATAAACTCATATAAAATTATGTATGACATGATTAGGCGTACACGTGCAACACACTCGGCGAGAAACTAGTACCCTTTAAAAAATCAAAGACTAACAATAGTAATGGATTCATTAACTTTAAAAGAAGCACTTGAGCGCTCAAAGGAATGATAAACATAAGTTTGTGGAACCTCGTCATTCTGATCTTTGAGATATCACTATTATTGGACCAAAATTCATACATACAACAAAGCGTTTAGAGAATTAGAAAAATAATGTGATAAATTAGAAAAGAGAAGGACATAAACAAGAGGAATCAGAGGATGATAGCTTCAAGAATAAGCCAAGTCTCTTCAAACACATACAATTGTGTACAACATTGATGAAGCAAGCTACTTACTAATGCATAGAAATCTACTGTTGTTAGATTGGTAGGTAGTGCGGCATTGGAGCCCGATGCAATTGCTACAGGTGGGCGAAATGTGTCGAGGTTTCAAGAATTGACACATTAAAAACTTGGCAAGGCTGGTCTTTTTTTTTTTTTTTTTTATGACCGTGGTGTCCGGGCCAGCTTGTGCGCTGCTCGACTAATTCCACGGGGTACCCGATCAACAGTGTTCCTCAAAGTATGCCAATGTACTTGTTGTCAGCAATGGTTCCCACAAAGTATACTATCCAAGAGCTACATAGAATATTTGCTAGATTTTATTGGAGTAACAATGATGATAAAAGGAACAGACATTGGTCCTCATGGCTAAATATGTGTTATCCAAGGCAAGAAGGTGGGATAGGATTTAGATCATTATTTGATGTACCAAAAGCTCTTTTTGCCAAGCTTTGATAGAGGTTCAGGACTAGTTGCACTTTATGGTCCATATTCATGTGGAACAAATATTGCAAGAGACAAATTCCTACCTTGGTAAGTTGGAAAGGAGGTTCACAGTTGTGGAAGAAAATGTTAGAAGCCAGGGATGAAATTGAACATGCAATATGGTGGGAGCCAAGAAATGGATCATCTAGCTTCTGGTTTGATAACTGGACTAGATTAGGTCCTTTAGTTAAGTTGAATCCTGCTAGTTTTCAACTTAATGAAGATATTGAAGAAGTGGAAGAAGTATTGACAGATGGATCATGGAACTTTGATCTGCTTCAACACACAGTTCCTGAAGAAATTGTTGAGCATATCAGGTTTGAGTTAGTTTTCAAAGAAAGGGGGATGTCAACTGACAAGGCTTGGTGGTTATTGAAAAGTACAGGTAAGTTCACAGTGAGTAGTGCTTTGGAGGCAGTTAGACAGAAGAAACAGCAAAACTGGTTTTTCAAAATGATGTGGATCAAGGGCTTACCATACAAGATTGCTTTCTTCTTATGGAGAGTATGGCATCAAAAACTACCAGTGGATGATTTTTTGGCAAGAGTTTGTATAAATATGGTTTCAATATGTAGACGTTGTACTCTTCCTCAACAGGAGACAATGACTCACCTGTTCCTAACAGGTGAGCTTGCATCAGATATGTAACATCACATAGACGGGACAGGGTGTACAAGGTCCATTGGTGCAGATTAATCAAACAGTTTCTAAATGGTGGAAAACAAAATGTGGTGCTCAGTTGAAACCAATTTATCAGGTTGCTCCTGCAATCATCATATGGCAGATATGGAAAAGAAGGAAACATATTGTTCATGGAGGGATTATGTCAAGAAATAAGGTGATTTATGAGATCAATAGGAACTTATGGCAGCTGGCAAAAATCGAGTTCCCATGGTTAGATATTCCACATAGTTGGCCTCTATTGGCTAAGTTTTTGGAGAGGTATAAACCACAAATAAGCAGCAAAGCAGTTCCTTGGATTTGTCCTCCTAATGGTTGGTATAAGTGTAATACAAATGGTGCTTACAAGAGCAGCACGGGACAAAGTTCTTCAACCTTTTGTGTTAGAAATAGTGATGGAAATTTAGTGCATCCATGGGCAAGCATGCTACCAGAAGCATCTTGCATTGTTCTTTGAAGCAAAACCAATCCTTGAAGGGGTAGAGTATTGTGTTAGGCACCATTTGCTTCCTCTGATAATGGAAACAGACTCACTTTTGATGACTAAAGTCTTGAATGATGAATGGGAGATACCTTGGAGAATTTTCATGATGGTGAATTTGATTCAAGATTGGAGGAAGAAAGGAACCATACAGATTGTCCATGTACTCAAAGAAGGCAACAAACTAGCATATTTGTTAACTAACATGGTTGTTCATTTTGCAGGTTCTTTTCACATCATAAACTATCAGGATCTTCCATCAGAGGCTAAAGGAATTCTAAATGCTGATAAACATCATATGCCCAGCTTCAGATTCAAGACACTACAAGTTAGAGAACCAGACTGAACTACAAAGGGATTGAGAAAATGCATGATCATATCTGATATCATGCAGGCATCAGATTACAGTCAGGTTGGAAAACTGTTTGTTATCATCTCATATCTGTAAACTTAGTTGCTAGTGTAGTTCTATCCAATGTGTTCTATTAACTTATAGTTCAGCCTATTGGAAGAACTTCTTTAGCAGCCTAGAAGATGGTATGATTGCTGATTGATCATAATCACCTGGCTAGACAAAGCAGTATTCAGAAACTATATTTGAAACAGATTTTGACAACTACACCCTAATCTATGTTGGAAGGATTCTTCTGTTGGGATAATTGATTCCATAAGCACCTGGTGAGAGTTTTGAGGTGATTTGAAATGGCATCAAACCAAGAATGGATTAACAGCAGTGGTTATATCAATTTTATTTTCAGATTAGTGTTTCTAGTCTTTTGTGAGGCACTTTTGGCCTTTTTTGCATTTTCTTGCATTTTGCTTGATTTTTGTTTTCGGTACAGACTATTTTCCTTTTGAATAAAACACAACCAGTCATAAGCTGGTTGTTTTGATTAAAAAAAAAGTACAACATTGAGGAGCTAAAGATGCATCTTATTTATAATAGGTGCAGAATAAATTTTGTTGTGTTTATAGATATTGTTCCAGATTTTACCATATTAAGCAATAGAAATATATATGACAATGACGAAATTTTTACTATGTCATTAACTTTTATAAATTCACATAAAGTTATGTACGACATGACTCATCATACACGTGCAACCTACGTGCCTAAAAACTGGTACCTTTAAAAAATCTAAGACTAATAACAGTTAACAACAGTAATGGATTAATTAGCTCTAAAAGAAGTACCTGAGCTACATGAAGCCATGATAAACAGAAATTTGTGGAACCTCGTCATTCTAATTTTTTGAAATATCAATATATTTGGACCTAAATACATCCATACAACAAAGCGTTTAGAGAATTAAAAAAAAAAAACTAGTGCTAAATTAGAAAAGAGAAAGAGCGAAACTTTTAAAATCTTGAATCAAGAGAAATCAGAGGACGATACCTTCAAGAATAAGCCAAGTCTCTTCAAAAACTTACAGTTGAGCATATCATTGAGGAGCTAAACATGCATATTATTTATAATAGGTGCATAATAAATATTATTGTGTTTGTAGATATTACTTTAGATTTTAAAAGATTAATTAATAGAAATATATATGACATTGATGAAGTTTTAATTATGTTATTAATTTTAATAAATCCAAATAAAATTATGTACGACATGACTTGGCGTACACGTGCAACACACTCGGCGAGAACCTAGTACCCTTTAAAAATTCTAAGACTAACAAGAGTTAACAACAGTAATGGATTGATTAACTTTAAAAGAAGCACCTGAGCGCACGAAGGAATGATCAACAGAAGTTTGTGGAACCTCGTCATTCGAATCTTTGAGATATCTCTATTACTGAACAAAAATTCATACATACAACAAAGTGTTTAGAGAATTTAAAAACATAATGATAAATTAGAAAAGAGAAAGAGAAAACCTTTTGCATATTGAAACAAGAGGAATAAGAGGATGATAGCTTCAAAAATGAGCCAGCCTCTTCAAAAACTTACAATTGAGCATATCACTGAGGAGCAAAACATACATCTTATTTATAATAGGTGCACAATCAATCTATTGTGTTTATAAAATTGTTTTATATTTTACCTTATTAATGAATAGAAATATATATGACATTGATGAAATATTTATTATGCTACCAATTTTTATAAATTCAAATAAAATTATATACGACATGACTCGTCATACACGTGCAGCCCACGTACATAAAAACTAGTACTTTTAAAAAAATAGAAGACTAACAAGAGTTAACAATAGTAATGGATTGATTAGCTTTAAAAGAATCATCTGAGCACACAAGGAATGATGAACAAAAGTTTGTGGAACATCGTCATTCGGATCTTTGAGATATCACTTTTACGAGACCAAAACTCATACATACAACAAAGTGTTTAGAGAATTAAAAAACATAGTGATAAATTAAAAAAGAGAAAGAGAGAAACTTTTTACATATCGAAAGAAGAGGAATCAGAGGATGATAGCTTCAAGAATAAGCCAGTCTCTTCAAAAACTTACAATTGAGCATATCATTGAGGAGCAAAACATGCATCTTATTTATAATAGGTGCATAATAAATATTGTTGTGTTTGTAGATATTACTTTAGATTTTACAATACTTATGAATAGAAATATATAGACATTAATGAAATTATGATTATGTTATTAATTTTCATAAACTCAAACAAAATTATGTACGACATGAATCGGCATAGATGTGCAACGAACATGCCGAGAAACTATTACCCTTTAAAATATTTAAGGCTAACAAGAGTTAACAACAGTAGTGGATACATTAACTTTAAAAGATGTACCTGAGCGCACGAAGGAATGATAAACAGAAGTTTGTGGAACCTCATCATTCTGATCTTTGAGATATCACTATTATTGGACCAAAATTCATAAATACAACCAAGCGTTTAGAGAATTAAAAAAATACAGTGATAAATTAGTAAAGAGAAGGAGATAAACTTTTTATATATTGAAACAAGAGGAATCAGAGGATGATAGCTTCAAGAATAAGCCAAGTCTCTTCAAAAACTTACAATTGAGTACAACATTGAGGAGCTAAACATGCATCTTATTTATAATAGGTGCACAATAAATTATGTTGTGTTTATAGATATTGTTTTAGATTTTACCATATTAATGACTAGAAATATATATATGACATTGATGAAATATTTATTATGTGATGAAATATTTATTATGTCATTAATTTTTATAAATTCACATAAAGTTATGTACGACATGACTCGTCATACACGTGCAACCTACGTGCCTAAAAACTAGTACCTTTAAAAAATCTAAGACTAATAAGAGTTAACAACAGTAATGGATTCATTAACTCTAAAAGAAGTACCTGAGCTGCATGAAGCCATGATAAACAGAAATTTGCAGAATCTTGTCATTCTGATTTTTTGAAATACCAATATTTTTGGACCTAAAGACATCCATACAACAAAGTTTTTCGAGAATTAAAAAAAAATCTAGTGCTAAATTAGAAAAGAGAAAGAAATAAACTTTTAACATCTTGAATCAAGAGAAATCAGAGGATGATACCTTCAAGAATAAGCCAAGTCTCTTCAAAAATTTACAATTGAGCATATGTCACGACCCAAATGTCGTCGTGATGGCACTCACACTAACCCCCCTGCTGGGCGAACCATCCCCTTAATTCATTACTTATTCAACTATGAAAATGACTCAATAACATGATCAAATTATAATAAATCTAGTCGATATGATAAATATAAGTGCGGAAGATACTAAGTCATATTACAACCCCAGAAATGAAGTCACCGTACAAGAACACTAACCAACACTGTCTAGAATAATACATATGTTTGAAATATAGTGAAAATGTCTAAAGGAGTAACAATAGACAAATAGGAAAGGAATCTCCAAGGCTGCATGGCAGGAAGGTAGCTCACCCTCGAATCCTTGTAGCAAATAGCCTCACGGCTAGAATCGGGGTTTGGAAAAAGGTCCTGCCTCACAATCTATACTCAGGAAAAGTGCAGCTCGAGTAGTATCAGTACACACACGTACTGCTAAGCATCATAGGCCGACTAAGATTAGTTTAAGCATATAAGCTGAAAATCAATCAAGATAAACAGATAGACACAAAACATCCACTTAAGTCACAGAAGATCAAATAGCCAAATCATCGCCTAAGGTGAAGCACCTAAATTACACAAGTCTTGCCAGGTTTTCCACATAATTAGAATAATCACAACACAAATACGTCCAATAATCCAATTAATCTATGTAAAATGTGGTGATGAAGTATGCAATGCAATGAAATGGACGTCATACAATGCAATGGCCAATAACTCAACCTGTACACACATGCTCCAGACGGAATATCGATGTTTCGGCAGTCATGACCTGTGGGGGACCCAAGGCATCCATGTACCAGTCACTCCGCACAAAGCCCAGAGGTGACTTCCATAAAACGAGCCACTCCGAACAAAGCCCAAAGGTGACTTTAATCTTTTACTTTCTATCATATGTTTCCAAAGTCTTTTTCCATTAATTGTTCCACGATTCTTCCATCAAGTTGTTTCCACAACATTTCCATCATGCTTGAATTTATGAATACAAGAATAAGAATCAATGCAATCAATCCAATGAATATGCTATGGAGATCACAAAGAACTAATAGCCACATCAAGACTTGCATAAATCACAACAATCATGGAAATGAAATCAGCATAAAGTTACAATCATCATAGTGAATTATCAACAAGTACACCACATGTCACAATGCGTAAATAACGGTGACAAGCCCACATAATCAGAAGTCATACCAACCTAAGAGTATATCCATCCCAACATCATGTCCGAAGACATAATCATACTTTCTCTCGTCAATTCTACGCATACATACGTTTCACTAATCAAAGTCTAACTTAAGTAAGCCGTAACCTACCCCAAATGCCGAACAGGAGCCACAAACTACTCCACATAAGCCTTCCCTTTCCGAAGCACCTTAGAACGATCAAAGTCTAATAATATCAATGCTAAGTAAGTAAATAACCATAACAAAGTCAACTAATCGGAAAACGAGTCGGGTGGGAAAGTTACCCAAAATACCCCTAATGAATCACGAGGGCAAAACCGAAAATTCAGGGCGAAATTACACTATCCATAGTCCATTTAGTCATTAGACTTAATTTTATGGAATTGTAACCACAATTGGTGCTTCAATTTCCTCGATTATACCAAAATCTACAAATTAGAAAGAATCCTACATTCATGAATTGATTCTAGAAGCCAAGGGAGATTCAAACCTAGAATCTATTAATCCACAATTTAGATAATAGGAATCAACAACTAGAACAACAATATTCAATTAGAATAGGGGATTCAATGTTCAACAACCTAGGTTTTCAAAACCCATCACCCTCATTAGTCAATAACTACCATGGATACTAATAAATGAAGGATTAACTACAAGATTAAGGCACACAGACTTTCCCCAATAGGATTCCACCAATACTTCTGTAGAAATCGAACACAATGCTCCTTAGGATTAGGTTTTTTGGTGAATGGAACTATTGATTCGAAGTTGGGAATGAAATGAGGTTTCTGATTCAGCAATCTTCGCTGAGGCTAACAAAGTCTCACTTCCGCGATCCCGCCTCAACAGATACTCATCCGCTGGGGTGGATTTCTTTAAATGACTCAACCTTCCGCTCCTGTGGGCCAAGTCCTACTTGGGCGGACCCGCAGGTGCGAACGCACTCCGGCGGGCGAGACATTAGAAACCAGAAAATTTCTAGTTTCACTAAGTATCAACCCAAAGCTCCAACATCTATCCGAGACCTCCCGGATACAAACCAAACATGCAGACACAAGTAAAAACATGCTATGAACCCATTAGTGACCTTGAATTTCCAATGGAGGTCACCTTGACTCGGTCAACCCCCAAATGGCTAAAATCAAGTTTCCAACCAAGTACCCAAATCGCACCTAAAAGCCTGGGGAACCAAATCAGCCTCCTCACCAAGTCATAAATGACCCTTCGGACGTCACAGAATCGACGAAATTCCAAAAAAAATCTGTTTACCCGAAAGTCAACTATTGGTCAAACGCTTTCCCTTAAGGGCTCTAATTCTTTCAACTTTCACTAGAAACGCTCGAATACCTACAGAACTAGGGTGACCGAGGTAATATGGTCAAAACACGTATAATGACTGAACGAATCGTTACATCAGATACTAATTAAACAACTGTTCGTCCTCGAATGGACAAGTAATGAAACGAAGGAAAGGTACTTGATTGGGTGAAAAGTTGGGGATATCTACTACGCGTATCAGACTCGGTCTCCCAAGTAGCCTCCTCGACTGGACGGTGCTTTCACTGAACCTTCACCGAAGCTATTTCCTTTGACCTCAACTTTCGATCTCTTTATCAAAGATGGTTATCGGCTCCTCCTCATAAGACAAATTCTGATCAAATAGAACTGAATCCCACTGAATGATATAAGAACCGTCCGAATGGTATTTTTTTAGCAGGGACACATGAAACACGGGTGAACACCGGACAAACCTGGAGGTAATGCCAACTCATAAGCTACCTCTCCCACACGATGAAGGATCTCAAATTGACCAATAAACCTAGGGCTAGGCTTGCCTTTCTTCCCAAATCTCATCACACCTTCCGTGGGCGAAACCTTCAATAGAACCTGCTCCCCAACCATGAACTCTAGATCTGAGACTTTCCGGTCTGCATACTCCTTCTGCCTACTCTGTGCTGCTAGAAGGTTTTCCTGAATCAATTTCATCTTATCTGACGACTCCCTCATAAGATCGGTACCATAAGGTCTCACCTCAAAAGCATCAAACCAGCCAATCGGAGATTGGCATTTCTCCCATATAAAGCCTCAAATGGAGCGATGTCGATACTCGAATGATAGTTGTTGTTGTTATATGCAAATTCTGCCAAAGGAAAGAACTGGTCCTAATGACCACCAAAGTCGATTACACAAGCTTAGAGCATATCCTCTAAAACCTGAATCATCCGCTCAGACTGACCATCTGTCTGAGGGTGAAAAGTTGTACTAAGATCCAACTGAGTCCCCATCTCGGCCTGCAAAGTCCTCCAGAAATGGGACGTGAACTGAGTGCCTTTGTCGGAGATAATGGAAATGGGCACTCCATGCAATTGAATAATCTCACGGATATAGATCTTGGCCAACTTCTCTGCATTGTAGGTAATCTGAATTGGATTGAAATGTGTGGACTTAGTCAACCTATCAACAATAGCCCAAATCGAATCGAACTTGCCCAAGGTCTTCGGAAGATCACCAACAACATCCATGGCTATCCTCTCCTACTTCCATTCTGGAATAGGCATCCTCTGAAGCATACCCCCGGTCTCTGGTGCTCATACTTAACCTGCTGGCAATTCAAACACTAAGAAATAAATGAACTCAACACGCTTCATCCTACCCCTACCATAGTCTTTGTCTCAAATCACGATACATCTTGGTAGCACTAGGATGAATGGAATATCTAGAACTATGATCCTCTAGAATCAACTTGATGACGCCACTAACCCGACGAACACAAGCATGATCCTTAATCATCAAAACCCCCTCACTATCTAGAATTTTCTCCTTGGCCTCTCCACTAAACACTTTATCACGAATCTTGCACAACTTAGCATCCTCAAACTGTTTTGCCTTAATCGGATCCAGAAGCGATGACCTCGCCTCAACACAAGCCAAAACTCTACCTGAATCTGAAATATCGAGTCTCACCATTCCATTTACCAAAGTCTGAACATCCCTAGCCAAAGGCCTCTCCTCAGACACCAATCAAGCTAAACTATCCATACTCACCGCCTTTCGGCTTAAGGCATCCGCCACCACATTGGCCTTGCCCGAATGATACAAAATGGTCAAATCATAGTCCTTAAGCAACTCCATCCATCTGCGTTGTTTGGAGTTCAAATCCCTCTGATTGAACACATGTTGAAGGCTACGGTGATCGGTGAAAACCTCATAATGGACCCCATACAAGTAGAACCTCCAAATCTTCAAAGAAAAAACTATCGCTGCTAACTTCCCAAGTCATGGGTAGGGTAGTTCTTCTCATGAACCTTCAATTTTCTCAAAGCATAGGAAATAACCTTACCATCCTGCATCAGAACACAACCCAACCATATACGCGAAGCATCATAATACAGGTGAAATCCTTCCCCTCAACTGGTAGAGATAGAATAGGAGCTGAAGTCAACAAAGTCTTAAGCTTTTGGAAGCTCTCTTCACATTCGTCGGACTACTGAAAAGGCATATTCTTCTAAGTAAGACAAGTCAAATGGGAAGCTATTAAAGAAAAGCCCTTCACAAACCGATGGTAATAACTGGAATGACCCACAAAACTCCGAATCTCGGACACTGAAGTGGGCCTAGCCCAATCTCGAACTACCTTAATCTTCTTGGGATCCGACATAATCCCCTCCTTAGACACAACATGCCCTAAGAATGCTACTGAATCGAGCTAAAACTCACACTTACAAAACTTAGCATAAAGCTTCTTTTTCTTCAACAATCTAAGTACAATCCTACAGTGTTTCTCGTGATCTTCCTTGTTGCGCGAATTCACCAAAATATCATCAATGAAGACTATGATGAAGGAATCCAAATATGGATTGAAAATGCCATTCATCAAGTCCATGAAAGCCGCGGGGGCATTGGTAAGCCCAAAAGACATAACAAGGAACTCGTAATGATGATAACGAGTCCTAAAGGTCGTCTTGGGAATATCCTCGGCCCAGATCTTCAACTGGTGATAGCCCGACCTCAAATCAATCTTGGAAAACATGGAAGCTCCCTGAAGCTGGTCAAACAGATCATCAATGAGGGAAATAGGATACTTATTTCGAATGGTGACCTTGTTCAACTGGCGGTAATCGATACAAATCTGCATCGACCTATCCTTTTTCTTCACAAAATGCACGGGAGAGCCCCAAGGGGAGACGCTCGGTCTAATGAAACCCTTGCTAAGAAGCTCCTGCAATGAATCGTTCGTTCAACTCTCTCAACTCAGCCGGTGTCATCCGATATGGAGGAATAGAAATAGGATAAGTCCCAGGCTCTAGATCAATGCAGAAATCAATATCACGATCGGGTGGTATATCCGGCAAGTCCGTAGGAAACACCTCCACAAACTCGCTCACCATAGGAACAGACTCAAGGGATGGAGTGTTAGAATTGGTATCACGAATATAGTCCAAGTAGGCCAAACATCCTCGGTCCACTAACTTGGCATCACCCAATAACTGAAAGGTCATAAACTCAACTCCGTGGCTCTCTACCGCCCCTATCTTGTGGAACCTCTCATGACAGTCGATGATAAACTCATAGGACTCCTCCTGCAGGGTGTCGTAAAAGACGGGAGGCTTCAACTTGGTGAACCTCCAAAACAGATCATGTTCTAAACACCGGTCATCACCGGTCCTGCCACGGGTCTAGGGAAAATAACATGCCCCGGAATCTCATCCATACGTGGAGCCACAGCCGCAGCAGGTTGTGCCCCTGGAGCACGAAAACTCTCAGGAATCTACTCAGTTAATCTCACCCCCTGACCGTGTAACCGGTAATACACCTACTTGAGTCAATCCCTCAAGCAGGTTCAGAACGCGAACCAAAGCGATCTTCGCTGGGGAGAACAAAGTCTCGCTTCCGCGTTCCTGCCTCAGCGGATACTCGTATGCTTGGGTGGACTTCATTAAATGACTCAACCTTCCGCTCATGTAGGCCAAGTCTCGCTTGGGCAGACCCGCAGGGGAAAACCCACTCCGCTGGGGCGAGCCATCAGAAACCAAAAAATTTCTTGTTTCACTAAGTATCAACCCAAAACCCCGAAATCCATTCGAAACCTCCCAGATACAAACCAAACATGCAGACACGAGTAAAAACATGCTACAAACCCATCCATGAACTCAGAATTTCCAATGGAGGTCACCTTGACTCGGTCAACCCCCCAAACGGCTAAAATCAAGTTTCTAACTAAGTACCCAAAACACACCCGAAAGCGTCGGGAACCGAAACAACCAACCCACCAAGTCATAAACTACCCTCTGGACCTCACGGAATCGATGAAATTTCGAAAGAGGTCAGTTTATCGAAAAGTCAACTATTGGTCAAACACTTTCACTTAAGGGCTCAAATTCTTTCAAGTTTCACTAGAAACGCCCAAATACCTCGGGAACTGGGGCGACCGGGGTAATATGTTAAAAGCACATATAACGACCGAACGGGTCATTACAGCATATCATTGAGTAGCTAAACATGCATCTTATTTATAATAGGTGCATAATAAATATTGTTGTGTTTGTAGATATTACTTTATATTTTGCAATATTAATGAATTGAAATATATATGACATTGATGTAATTTTGATAATGTTATTAATTTTCATAAATTCAAACAAAATTATGTACGACATGACTTGGCGTACACGTGAAACACACTCGGTGAAACACACTCGGCGACAAACCAGTACCCTTTAAAAAATCTAAGACTAACAAGAGTTAACAACAGTAATGGATTCATTAACTTTAAAAGAAGTACCTGAACGCACGAAGGAATTATGAACAGAAGTTTATGGAGCCTCGTCATTCGGATCTTTGAGCTATCTCTATTACTGGACCAAAATTCATACATACAACAAAGTGTTTAGAGAATTTAAAAACATAGTGATAAATTAGAAAAGAGAAAGAGAGAAACTTTTTACATAATGAAACAAGAGGAACGAGAGGATGATAGCTTCAAGAATAAGCCAGTCTCTTCAAGAACTTACAACTCACAATAAATTATGTTGTGTTTATAGATATTGTTTTAGATTTTACCATGTTAATGAACAGAAACATATATATTAAATTGATGAAATTTTTATTATGTCATTAATTTTATAAATTCAAGTAAAATTATGTACGACATGACTCGTCATTCACGTCCAACCCACGTACCAAAAAACTAGTACCTTTAAAAATCTAAGACTAATAAGAGTTAATAACATTAATGGAGTCATTAACGCTAAAAGAAGTACCTGAGCCGTACCAAGCCATGATAAATAGAAGTTTGTGGAACCTCGTCATTCTGATATTTTGAAATACCAATAGTTTTGGACCTAAATACATCCATACAACAAAGTGTTTAGAGAATTAAAATATCTAGTGCTAAATAAGAAAATAGAAAGAGAGAAACTTTTTACATCTTGGAACAAGAAAAATCAGAGGATGATACCTTCAAGAACTGTCATGACCCATTTCGCGAGTCATGAGGGCTCCCACACTATCCCCTTGGTGTGCGAATCCTTCCATTAATCACATCATTTAAAAGGAAGACACACAGAAATGGATACAACAATTATATTAAAAGGCTTACTTTATATTTATCACAGTGCGGAGTATTTAAAGTGTTACAACCCCAAAACCCGGTCTTAACTTGTACATGAGCTTCTAAATTGAAAAACATATTTCAATACTGAAATTACAAGTTTCTAAGTACTGGAATAAGTTACTGTTTGTAGGAAAGGGAATAGATAGAAAAATATAAGAAGAGATTCAGGGCTATAGCTTCGACTAGTAACTCACCCCAAGTCTTTGACGAATAGCCTCAGGATCAGTCACAAGGTATCGAACAACAACCTGGATCAACTCTGCGCTCCACAAGGAGTACAATAAGAGTAGTATGAGTACAACAATAGTACTCATAGGCATCACAGGTCGACAACGATTAGATAACGCATATAAAAGGGAGAAATCAACAAGTAGAACAAATAATGAAATCCAGTACAGACCCGAAGCATGTTCAAGTACAAGTTTAGAATAAGTATATAAAATGCCAAGTAAGCAGTCATGTGTAAATGGATGAATGTAATGCAATGCTATGTAATGCCCCCCTCCCAAGACACCTCTCTAATCCCATACATACATGATAAGGGCTATGCCTCAAAGTCATGGCCCATGGACGACCCACAAAGTCCAGGTACCAAATGCCATACAGGCTATCATTGTTACCATTGCACACAGGCTGTCATTGTTACCATCTGCCACACAGGCTATCCTTGTTACCATTTGCCACACAGGCTATCATTGTTACCATTTGCCACACAGGCTATCATTATTACCATTTACCATACAGGCTATCATTCTTTCTCACCATCGTAACCAATCATGAATGTAAATGGATGATGGTATGTCAATTAATGGAATCAAATACAACAATAACTAAATCATGGAACCAATGGATGCATGTCATGAATGCCAAACACAACTCAAGACATTAATAGATATTCCTTCCCTTTTCATGAGATAAGTGTGATATCAAGCGACAAGGTGAATCAATCAACAATCATAACTTATTAGCAAACATGGCAACAAGCCCACATAACAACACCCATACCAAGCCAGTGGAATTATCACCACAACCATTCCCGAAGGACTATTATGATTTCCCCGTCAATATCTACCATTATATACGATTCTCTGATCGGAGTCTAACAAGGGTATGTCATAACCTACCTCGAAAGGCGAGCAGGAATCACAGACAGTTCAAGCCAACGCCTTCCCTTTTGCGAAGAGCTTCTAGAGGATCGAAGTCTATCAAATAAGTACTCTACATTAGAAAATGAATCTAAGGATACCCATATTGCTATACTTCTAATTTGAACTAAAAAATGACCTTAAAAAGTGACCCCGGTCCCATAAGGGCAAAGCTGAAATTTTATTAGAATGTTAGTTCACCCAAATGTTACAACCCAAATCACGGTCATGATGGCACCTACACTATCCCCTCATGGTAGGCGTACCATTCCCAAATCATTAACCTCTTTTAGAAAACAAGGGCGGAATTTGAGTATGTAGAAGTATAACTAGAATCACAATGACATTTACAAATGAAGAAACAAGGCTCTTATAAATAAATTTCCCAAGAGTCTGGTCTTACATGGTACAAGAGCTTTTATAATGAATTACAAGAATTGAAGAGACATACAGACTCCAAAATAGTAAACAAGTTAATCTACATTTGCAACTGAGACTAACGATACCCATATTGCCATAAACTTATTCGAATAATAAAACCAACCTTAAAAGAGAAACTTGGGCCCACAAGGGCAAAATTGGAATTTCAATTAAAAAACAATGCACCCAACCCTTAGGAAGTCCAATACCATCCCCCAAATTACTACTTTACCTCAATTTATCATCAATTGCATCATTAGTAGAAAATCCTCAAAATAGAGAAAATCCTAACTTTTCCATAAATTAAAGAGAGATTCAACTTAATATCTAGTTATCCCAATTATTTCATTACTAAATCTCATAAGATTTCCCAACAAAACCCATTTTATAGCACAAGATTCATAAACTCAACACTAGAATTTACAACCCCATCTTCCCTAACTAATCCCTTATTTCCACCGTAGAGTCTATACCTAGACCATAAACAACACAAATAGAGTAAAAAAGACTTACCCAATGAAGAATCAACCCACAAGCTCCTTAAATCGCCCTTAGAACTCTCTAGGTTTTCAATTTTAGTGCATAGAAGAAGTGGGTTCGGAATGGTCAATATAAGGTTTCTGATATCAGCGATCTTGCTTACACGAAACTCGTGTCCTCCTATGCGATCCCGTATCTACAGAGAAATATCTACAGATACTAATTCATTAATGACTCAGCATCCTCGCCAATGCGGAGGAATTCTCACCTGCACGATACCGCTCCAACGGAAAGAACTTCATAGGTGCGGAGAATACCTGACTTAGCAGAAACTCGCATCTGCAGACCAAGCCTCGCCGAGGCGGGCCAGTAGGCGCGGTCACCCCATCGCAGAAGCGACACATAGAAAATAAGAAAATCTAGTTTTCACCAGGTTCAACCCAAATACTGGACCTCCATCCGAGACCTCCCGGATATGAACCAAATATGCAGACACAGGTAAAAACACGATACGAACTCCACCGTGGCCTCAGAATTCCCAACGGAGGTCACCTAGGCCCAGTCAACCCCAAACATCCAAGACCAATTTTCCAACTAAAGGCCCAAAACGCTTCTGATTGCTTCGGGAACCAAATCAATCATCCCACCAAGTCATAATCAACCCTCTGGACCTAATGGAACCGAAATCATAAAAAGTTCTATTTACTCAAAATCCAACTATTGGTCAAAGGTTTTTCACATATTCAACTTAGAACTTCTAATTTTCTCAAAAATCAAACAAGACTCGCCTGATCACCTCGGGAACCATGCTACCCATCCCCACAAGTCAAACACGCTCTAACAAGGCTCTTACATCTCGTGTTTTCGTGCGTTGGAAAGCGTACGAGTTAAATGACATTAGTAATGGAAATGAAGTTGTTCCCCAAGCTTATAGGTGGTTAGAGTGATGGTACAAATTTGTCGTAAGGATTAGAAGTTAAACAAATCGAAGAAAATAAGTTCGTCGAGATTCGAAATTTATTTGAATGAAATACGGTCCCAAAACAAGTCATACGACCACGGCTGAACAACATCTATATACAACCCACACATATGTCTACGGACCTCTAAGAGTATCAATAGTGAAATATGACGGACGGGGCCCCGCCGTACCCCTGGATAAACATAATATAAATCAAAAGATACCAAAAGTCTGGGCTCAGGAACAATGGAGCACTCCAAGACAGTGGAGTAGAAGTCCCCTGAATGGAGAATCACCAAATCGAGTATACGTATTACTGCACGGGCATGAAACGCGGCCCAGAAGAAAGGGAGTCGGTATGAGATATGTACTACCCATAAAAATATGTCCAACGTTGTTCAAGCACTATCCTAATTCCCGAAATTTGTGATGCACTTTTGTCTCTTCGCCCATTCTAGCCTACCTCGTCTGTATGTCCTCTTATAGTCTCCAACCATTAGTATACTCGATTTCCTTGGGTCACTCTTAGCTTCTCTTTGTCCCTTGGATCTCCTTTGTAAAATTTTTTGTTTACTTCCGGGGGGGCCCCTCCCAAATTTCTCCACGAGCAGCTTTAACCCCAAAACT
>NC_081349.1:58427301-58500254 GCF_029784015.1 Lycium ferocissimum | reverse complement strand
TAAGTCCACTTGTTTGAATTTGTAAAAAAAATTTCTCTTTCCCTTTCCTAATTTATCACTATGTTTTCTTTAATTCTATCGCTCGGTATGACACCTACCGTTTCATGTCCCTTGACTGTGAAAGCCGCTACCTCGCAGATATGATGGATAGGAAGCTTTTGCTTGAAAGGGGGATAAACATGCATAATGTGAAGGAACGTGCCCCCGAATTCTATTACCGACTATACAAAATTGGCTGGCACTATTTCGTTGACGAACTATGTGAGGCAAATGAGGCATTGGTGAGGTAGTTTTATGCTAACCTTCCGCGGGTTAATTTGACTGATCCGGATCCAGAAATCATGATTCGGGGAACAATGGTAAAAATTGGTGCCGAGGTGGTAAATGCCTTCTATGATTTTCCCAACCAACCCGTGAGTGCTATGGAGGCGAAACGTATGTGGTAACAGGCCTTAGTTGTATGTGGTAACAGGCCTTGGTTGTATGTGGTAACAGGCCTTGGTTGGTTTCTAAGCTACTTGTCATGGACAAAAGGAGAAAGATTACTTGGGTAAACAAGAAAACAAGAATCAAGAACACTTTTTTCACCGCTGAGGCTAAAAGGTGGCAAAACATCATCACCCGTAGGATCAGTCCTTCGGGTAACACTACTGATTGCACGTACACTCGTGCCTTGATGATAGCTTGCATTTTGTAGGACATTCCGGTGAATGTCGGGTATCATGTGGTTCGGGAGTGGAAGGATTATGTGCTCAAGCCCGGATCGAGTCTGATATTTT
The DNA here is from genome assembly GCF_029784015.1 of Lycium ferocissimum. NCBI lineage: Eukaryota > Viridiplantae > Streptophyta > Magnoliopsida > Solanales > Solanaceae > Lycium > Lycium ferocissimum. The sequence goes on along the minus strand of NC_081349.1, from coordinate 58,499,475 downwards.
CCTTATTGATTACTTCCTTATTTGAGAGGGCAAAGGTTTCGAAGTGCCATAGTGATGAGTGGATTGATCCGGATACTGCCCTCTACCCATTAAAGAGGAAGGGGGAGGGTAGCACAATACAAAGAAAAACAGAAAGATTGGTGAGGCCGAAGGGGATGGCAATGATGAGGATGATGCTCCCCCTTCACAGTCGCAGGGCCCCTTTGAGTCCATGAGCTCCCAGATACAGGAGATGCAGGACTTAATAGCTGGGATTTCCATGCCTCCCATCAGGGCCGGTACTTTAGAGACTGCTACCCGCTACTTAGCCAAAGAAAAGATGGAATAATACTTGGAGGCGCAGAAGAAAATGGAGACTTCGGTTAACACCCTTACAACAGCCTATACCAACATTGCTAAGGCCTACAGTGACCTTCGTCGGGACTTCGACGAAGATAAGAAGAAGAGTAAGTCTCAAAGCAAGTTGCTGATTAAGATGCGAAGGGGTTTCATGGGGTTCTTCAAGATGATGCACCCGAAGGTGCCGTTTCTGATTGAGGACAAGGATGACGATGAGTAGTACTCTTTTCTGACTGAGGATAAGGGTGATGGTGATGGTGGTAGCAACACGGAGGGGGATGAGGCTTCGAGCTCGAGGCAGCCTGAGTGAGCCTATTCAGCACATTGGTTTATCCCTTGTTGGGCCTTTATTTCAGACTTTATGGCTTTCTATTTTGTTGGATATCTAGAACAATTTGGATTTCTTGTTTGCTATTTGTTTTTTTTTTTTTGGATCGTTGGGATATTTAAATGTATGGATGTTTGGTATTTTCCTTATTGCGAATAATAGGATTATGCCCTTGTCGGGTTTGACTTCATATGTAGTAATTTGGCTGAATGAATTTTCGCACAGGTTTTTAAACCTAGACGAACCTTGCATCGGTTCGCCTAGTGGTTTCGACCGACGTGGAACGTAGATTTCCAGAGGTCGACGCGCGAACGTAAAGAATTACGCGGATGCGGACAGGGATAAATCGACTCGAGTCCGCTTGTGCGGACACAAATTTGCAGAGATGGCCTCGCATCTGTGGACTAAGTTATGTCGATGCAGCCATTGGCACGAAGACTCCATTCGTATCTGCGACTCACTCTTCGCGAATGCGGTACCACTGATGCAGCTCCATACTCACCCCAGCGAGACAACTGGAACCAGAGGGAAAAATCTACTAAGTCTAGGAACTTTACATGACACCCGAAACTCGTCTAATCCTCCTTCAACACGAGCCAGGTAGACACAACACTCCCAAAAACACTATAATTAGATACCAATTGGAATCGACTAGATACCAATTGGATACAACCAATTACCAATTTGAACGAAGTAGCACGATAGGAGTAAAAGAAGAGAAGTTTCCTAAATGCCCTATGGCATCTCACAGATGGGTACAAATATCTACGTACCATTCCACGAGACTCTACTAGACATTTCTCTTATACCCGTGAGATCGGTAACCTAAAGCTCTAATACTAACTTGTCACAACCTAAATCATGGGTCGTGCAGGCACCTCCACAACCCTGCCTGGTAGGCGAGCCCTTTTTAAAATTGAACCCTCTAAATTCACAATACTTGAAGAAACAGCAAACTAGCTATTCCAAACACTTATACTTAAAAAATTGGAAATAACAAGAACATACTCTTATAGATATATCAATCCAAAAACCGGGTCTAGACTCATACAAGAGCATCCTAAAATTACAACTAGAGATGAAATACAACCTTAACTAAATACAACTTCTGTTGGAATGAGAAATAACAGAAATCTTGTAATGAACACGGTGAGATCCTTGAAAGCTAATGAAATCTTAGATATCAACCTGTAATAAACTCTACACCCAAGAAGGGTGTAGCAAGAGTAGTATCAGTATAACACACGTACTGCTAAGCATCATAGGCCGACAATAATTAGGTAAACATATATAATGAGTAGAAGTCAACATATGAGTATGATAGGAAACCAACACGGAAGTTCTACAACAACACAACGAGTCAAAACATCTAGCATACAAGAGTCTCACTACGCTCAGATCATATTCCTATTCAAATTCTAAACCCTGATAAATATATATATATATATATTCATTACAACCAAATGTCTTCTAGACAACCAACAATCAGTGTACAATCACAATTAAGAGCGGACAAGATAAGAGGGAAACCACAATATGATAAATGCAATGCATATGAATATGATGAAATGCAATGCAATGGTCAATATCTCAAATGTACATATGTTCCAGACAGAATATCGACATCTCGGTAGTCATGACCCGCGGGGGACCCATGGCGTCCATGTACCATTGTGGCGTGCAACCTGATCCCATATGCATCTATGCTGGTCAAAAACCGAGCAAGCCGACAAGGCCACTATGAAGTACTATATAGCGAAAATATAGGCCGAAGGGGCCATACAAAATCTAACTAAACCATGACTGTCTACAAACCTCTACTCGAGTATCTGACATAAAGAGGTCAGGACAGGGCCCTGCCATACCCGTATGTACACAAAATAATATCATACCAAAGCTAGACCGCAACTCCGGAACGAGAGGAGTGCTCCAATGTCAGCTGAACAGTAGCTTACAGGGGCGGATTGTCAACCTTTCTACCTGAACCTGCGGGCATGAAACGCAGTGCCCCCAGAAAAGGGACGTTAGTACGGACAAAGTACTGAGTATGTAAGGCATGAAGAACAACATAATAAAGACATGAAGGTAACAAGAGATAAAAGAGAGTCAACCTGTTCATCTGAATGCCATTGGGGGCTTATGACATGCATGCTTTCTTTTAATAATATATATACATATATATAAGCCACACTGTGGGGTAGTACTGTTATCATTAAGCTACTCTTTGGGGCCATCATCATCATACCGTACCCAACTACAGTGATGTGCATAATAGGTGCCATATCCGGCCAACTATAGCGCGGCTCGGTGTCATAATATATATATATATATATATATATATATAATGCATGAATGAGAGCACAAAGAGGTGTTACGACTCTATCAGAGTGACGTAAGATCGATATACCTCCGATTACCATTATGGAACTAGCATCATCGACATATCCCACCTTGAGGGATCAATGACCATAGGATAAAATCAACAACCATAAAGCAAGATCAATAACGTCATAAGAAGATCAAGAACATAAGCTTCTAATATACCTAAGAATGAAGTTGTTATGGATATTATTCGTGTACGTTTCGTTTTGTTGTAAAACATGCCAAAATGAAAGAAGAGTTAGCCTTAAAATACCTCGTCGTCTACTTAACCACTCAACGTCTATCTTCTTAAGCTTGAAAATTTACATTCAAGATGATTCACACTAAGGTTAAGTTGTTGAAATATTTATAAGGTCAAATTAAACTAGTAGGTGAGTTAACGGAATTCAGACAGCATTTCCCTTATATTATCTATTTCCACCCAATTCCAAAACAACTTCAAAACATCAATAAAAACATCAACAACATAGCTAAGAGATTACATCTAAACTAGACTCAAATTAGTCCAAGACTTCCTTTCAAAATCAGTCCATAGCCAATAACTTAACCACAACACCTAATGACCTTTCCACCATGATTTTCTTCACTTTTAAGACTTGCTAAACCTTCAAATCAACTCAACGTAAGAGATAGAAAGAAGAACATACCTTATATCTTGAAGAACTTCAGTCCATACAACTTACTTCAAGACTAAGTTTCCATAACTTCAACTAGAAGCAAGAATAAACACCTTCTATGAGCTAGTTAAGGTTTTAAAGCTTGATCTTCTCTTGTAATGATTTGGGATGATTATGGACGACTTGACAGAGCTTAAAGGGTCACTAGGGTTCTGTTTTTATGAAATAATGAACCCCAAGTCGTGGATATAATTTATAAGCCAAGGACAATTCTCCACCGCCACATTTTCACGGACCCCTTTCACGGCCATGAAATGGTCTGTGGAACACTTCTAGTGAACCATTAAGTTTCCACCAATTCCACAGTGGCCAAACACCATTTTCACGGTCCATAAAATGATTCACGATCCATGGAAATGGCCGTGGAATGGCCTTAATTCGATTTTTCGATGAAACATATTCTTTCAGATTCGTTTGACGTCTAACCTTTGTACTTTTTTCCAAACATGTCTAAGAACTTATATAACTCTGAGTTACACCCATAGGCCTCATACACAACTTCCCAAATGATTCCTAATATGATCTTACGACAAATGACTTAAGATGAAACTTTAATGTATGCGAAAGGCGAGATGTAACATTCTTCCCCCTTAAGAACATTCGTCCTCGAATGTTAAACTCTTAGGGGTCTTATAGAAATTTTGGCAAAGTCTCCTCTATAACTGTACCACTACAAACCTGGGACACAGCAACCCAAACTATACAATGCCATACAGGTCCATAACAAGTAATAACAACAATGGCCTCACACGACCAGTAATCATAAGTAATGAAACACTACACAACTAAAGGTAATGGTGTCTCAATCTGGACCTCCTCCGGGGAGCGGAAACAAGCGCGTATACTCGGATCTCATATCTTACACGCCTTCCCAAGTCATCTCCGATATTCCTGTTCCTCCAAAGGACTTTTACTGAAGCTACTTCCTTAGTCCTCAATCTTCGAACCTGTCTATCTAGAATAGCAATGGGAACCTCCTCATACCCTGAACACCATCAACAAGTACAACACTGGTAGGGTCTCTGATACACTTACGAAGCATCGACCGGATGTACAGATTCCAATTCTGCTAGTAATTATAACTCATAGGCCACCTGGCCTATCCTTCGGATGATTCGATAAGGTCCAATATATCTTGGGCTAAGCTTACCCTTCTTTCCAAATGGCATCACACCTTTCATAGGCAAAATCTTCAGAAATACCCAATCATCAACTTGAAATTCTAAATCTCATCAGCGATTGTCTGCATAATACTTCTGACAACTCTGAGCTGCCAATAATTGATCCTAAATAAGGTTGACCTTCTCCACTGCTTTCTGAATCAAATCTGGCCCTATTAACTTAAATTCCCCCACTTCGAACCATCCGATAGGTGACCTACACTTCCGCCCATATAAAGCGTCATATGGGGCCATCTAGATACAGGAATGATAGCTATTATCATACACAAATTCGATAAGCGAAAAATGATCATCCTAGCTACCTCCGAAGTCTTTCACACATGATCGTAACATATCCTCTAGCGTTTGGATCGTTCGCTCAGCCTGTCCGTCTGTCTGGGGATAGAATGTTGTTCTAAGACTTACTTATATCCCCAATCCTTTCTAGAATGATCTCCATATGTTAGTTGTAAGCTGTGCACCTCTGTATAAAATGATAGATACTGGAACACCATGAAGTCGCACTATCTCCCTAATGTAAAGCTTCGCATAATCCTCTGCTGAGTAAGTAGTCCTGACAGGCAGAAAATGGGCTGATTTTGTAAGTCTATCAACAATCACCCATATGGAATCGAACTTATGCTGAGAACGGGGCAAGCCTGTAATGAAATCCATATTAATTGCTTCCCATTTCCAAGTCAGAATCTCTATATTCTGCAGCAACCCACCGTGCTTCTGATGCTCGACCTTAACCTGTTGACAATTAAGGCACTGAGCTACGAACTCGGCTATGTCTTTCTTCATTCCATCCCACTAGTAAACTTCCCTAATATCATGATACATCTTCGTCATCCCTAGATGAATAGAATAACAAGAGTAATGAGCCTCTCTCATGATCTGATGACGTAATCCATCAATATTAGGAACACACAGTCTGCCTTGATATTTGAGGTCTCCATCTACAGTAATCTCAAATGGTGTCTTCTCTTTCTGAGGAACTGTATATCTATAATGGAATAACATAGGATCCTCGTACTGGCACTCCTTAACCTCGGCTACTAAAGATAAGACTGTTGAATCCTGAATAGTAACATCTGCATCGCTCGAGTCCAATAATCGAACTCCTAGGCTAGCTAACTGCTGAAGATACCGAACTAGCTCCCTTTTCTCTGGCTGAACATAAGATAAGCTACCCATGGATGTGTAGCTAAGGGAATCGGCTACTACGTTCGCCTTCCCAAGATGGTAGTGGATATCGATATGATAATCCTTTAGTAGCTCCAACGATCGCCTCTGACGCAAATTCAACTCCTTCTGCTTGATAGATATCAACACGAATGCCATATAAGTAGTGCCTCCACATCTTTAATGCATGAATCACCGTGGCTAACTCTAGATCATGGGTTGGGTAATTCTTCTCGTGCTTCCACAACTGCCTCAAAGCATAAGCTATGACCTTACTGTGCTGCATCAACACACAACCTAACCCAACGCCTGAAGTGTCACAATAAATAAAATATCCCTCCGATCCCTCTGGAAGTGTCAGAACTGGTGCCGAAGTCAATCTGTTCTTTAACCTGCGCTCACAAGTATCGGTCCACTGGAACTTAGCTAATTTTTGAGTCAGCTTCATCAGTGGTGCAGAAAGGAAAGAAAAGCCCTCTACGAATCTCCTATAATAACCTCCCAAGCCTAGAAAACTTCAAACCTCCGTGGGTGTCATGGGTCTCGGCCAAGTTTTCACGGCTTTAATTTTCTGCGTATCTACCCTAATACCCTCATCTGAAATAATATGCCCAAGAAAAGCCACAGAGTTTAACCAGAACACATATTTAGAGAACTTTACATACAGCTTTCGAGTCTGAAGAACTTTAAGGACAACACGTAAATGATCTGCATGCTCTGCCTCTGATTGAGAGTATACTAAAATATCATCGATAAACACAATCACGAACAGATTTCGGAAGGGCCTGATTATGTTGTTAATCAAATCCATAAATACCGCCGGGGCATTAGTCAACCCAAACGACATTACACGAAATTTGAAGTGACCATATTTGGTTGAAAGCTTTCTTAGGAATGTCTTCCTCTTTAACCCTCACCTAGTGATACCCTGATCCCAAATCTATCTTCGAGAAACATCTGGCACCCAGCAACTGATCAAATAAATCATCAATGCTCGGAAGTGGATACTTATTCGTTAATGTCACCTTATTCAACTGCCTGTAATCAATACACATTCGTAATTAGCCATCTTTCTTCCTCACAAATAACACTAGTGCTCCCTACGGTGACATACTAGGCCTGATAAAGCCTTTCTCAAGCAAGTCCTTCAACTACTCCTTCAATTCCCTCAACTCAGCAGGTGTCATCCTATAAGGAGGAATAGATATTGGCAGACTATACGGTAATACGTCGATAGCAAAGTCAATCTCTCTCTCTGGAGGAAGACCTCAAAGCTCATCCGAAAATACATCTAAAAACTCATTAACTACTAGAACAGACTAAAGAGTCAGTGGCTTTGCTTCTGTATCTTGAACTCAGACTATATGATAAATACAACCTTCAGCAATCATCTTCCTTGCCTTGAGATAGGAAATAAACATACCTTTCGGTAAAGCTGCATTACCCTTCCACTTTAGAAGTAGCTCTCTTGGAAACTGAAATCGAACCATCTTCGTTTTACAATCACCATTAGCATAACAAGAAGCCAACCAATCCATACCCATAATGGCATCGAATTCTACCATATCTTAATCAATCAAATCTTCTACACTATAACGATTACAAACTATAACTACACAATCTCTGTATACCCGTCTAGCTGTCACTAGATCACCAACGGGTGTAGACACCTCAAAAGGTTTAATCGACTCGGGTTTCACCCCAAACTGACCAGCAATAAAAGGAGTAACATACAACAATGTAGAACTTGGATCTATCAATGCATATACATCATAGGATGAGACTGATAATATACTTGAAACAACATCAGGGGAAGACTCGAGATCCTGTCGACTATCCAATGTATAAATACGGTTCTGAGGACCACTCAAGTTAGAAGCTTGTTGACACCTAATTTTCACCTCATAAGATGCGTATTTTAATTTTCAAATTTCCCGAGCCAAAGACGGAGTAAGGATGCATCCTTTAAAAATTAAAATTTCAAAAATCCCGAGAAAATTATAAAAATGACGTTTAATTATTATTTCCCGAAAAAAAACTGACAATTACAAGAAATACGAGTTATTTACTTTCATTCCGCTCCGTCTAGTTCGGGATAATTGTTAATTAAAACGACGTGTGAATTACGGCTCATTTTAAAAACATTTTTACATATTTGAAATATTGCTCGGAACTATTTCAATATTGGCCTCATTTTAAAGCTCGCATTTTAATTTACAAATTATGATTTTTATTGGTCCAAATAATTATTATATATTAGTATTTTAAACCAATATATATTTATGACATACGTTTTATTATACAAAAGGAGGGGTCATTTTCTATCTCGTATGGTACAATTTGATTCATTTGTACCTTTGTTGGTACTATTTGCATGGTTGTTGCTACCATGTGTAGTATCCTAGTACGAATTTGTTGAAATTCTTTTGTCTTATTCTAATTAGGGTACAAATTATTTAGTTGGATTTTTTGTTTTATTTGATTTTTGAAATTATGGATAAGGCCTTTTGAAAATTAAGGGTTTTTGGGGGAAAAAGTACGGTCATGTGTACTATCCTAGTACGAATTTTTTGAAATTCTTTTGTCTTATTCTAATTAGGTTACAAATTTGTTTGTTGGATTTTTGAAATTATGGATAAGGTCTTTTGAAAATTAAGGGTTTTGGGTGGCTGGGGGGGGGGGGGGAGCCACGGCCAAATGGACTATTTTTGTCCCTAGGGTTCTAAATTTGCTTGCGTATAAATAGAATGGCTATTGACATTGATAAAAAAGGAGGGTGGAGAGGAAAAAAAAAGAGGGAGTTCAAAAATTAGCACAAAAATAAAATAAAAAAAAATCTAAGGTTTGATTTATATATTCAAAAACTTAGTAGCCTATACACACTCTTATTCAAAATACACTACAAAAAAATATAAATGCAATAGATATACATATAGAAGAATACAGATATCACCCAAAAATTTAAAAAGACAAAGGGGTTTGCAAAGTGAAGTGTTGGTGCTTGAATTTGGTTGATTCAATCCTTCCTTTTGATCTTTAGGTTGCCCCATTAACAGGTAACCTCTTAGTCTATCTTTTATTTCATTCCAGTTATGATTATATATTTATTATGATACTTGTGTTAGTTAAAAATAATTATTTACTAACTTAGTCCTATTTTGATGATTAAGTGGATATTATGTGAGTTTGATGTCATTTGAAATTGTAAAATGAATTAAAAGCTTGATTTAGATGATGTTAAGTGATCTTGGGTTAGCTAAGTTTGATAAAAATGAGAAAAAGAATAGTTTATGTTGGAGCTTTGACACTATTTTATTGTCACTGATAGATTTAAGTATAGTTTAGTCATTCTTGTTAGTTTTTGATAGGATACAATTAGTTCTTGTGAATCATCACTAGTCCATGGCAATTTATTCATTTTTTATCATGTTTGGCTATTTTAATAATTAAGAAATTGGTTGAGTAGATTATAGGATAGAGGTTGTTTGTTTGTTGAGTTAATATATCTCTAAGTCTCAAAATGTGCTTTCCCTAGTCTGTTTTAATCTTGAGTGTTGAGAAGTTGACCTTCTTTTATCATCTGATTGAATATTGATTGTTTTAAAGTGCACTTAGCAGTTCAAATCATTTTTTTAGAAAAATATGATAGTCTTAGGTTCTAAAACTGGATTAGTAAAAAATTTCTTTCAAAATGAATGATGGAGTCTTGTTTTGAAGCTTTGAGTGAGTTTCAGAAAAACCAAGTAGCCTGTTTTTGAGTCTTGTTAAGATTTATAGCTTGCACCTTCTTTTTTCACTTGAACTGTTTGCCTTAATTTGCTTATGAGGAACTTTTTGATCAATAAAACTTGTTTGTTTTGCTTGGATGTCTTTCTTAAAGCCTAGATTGCTGTCGAAAGATTTTAAAAAGAATGAGGAGTTAATCTCTTGAATATAGTTGATCCTGGGCCACTACAATTTTAGTAATTTTGCCGCTGCTGGGCATTTTGGCATAAACTGTCCTTTTATTTATGAGTATGATAATTATGGGCTTAAAAGCATTGTAATTCATTTTTTGGATTTGTAAATTAAATAATTGACCTCGGATATTTACTAATATTTTGTACACTTATCTTTTGTGACCTCCCCAACTTGTTAGTGGGTCTATCGAGGCACACCAACTCCATTAGATCCAGTCGACCTCAACCATGGAAGAACTAAGCATTTGGAGCATATTTGGAGCAGACATATTTTTTATATGCATTTTTTTTTTTGGGCTTGGTAGGCCCAACCCCCACTTGATATTATTTATTTATTTGACAATATATGCTTATTGGAACCCTTTAAAAATTGTCACGAATTTGGAGTTGCCAAAAAATTATTTCTAAATTATAAAAACTGATTTTGATAAAAATTGACATGTAAAAAAATGATTTTGGACTAAAATTGCTTTATGGATAAAAATGGACATTTTTTTCAAATAAACTATGAATTTGGACAAAAAAGGACTTGACAAATTTATGGACTTAAGACAAAAAATTGGGACCGTACCTATGGACAATTTGGACAAAATGGACTTAAAATATTTTTTTTTAACTAATTTGGACTAAAAAGACTAAAAATCTAAAAATATAAAATATGGTTAAAATATGGATAATAATAGTATGCCAAAAATGATTTTATAAAACTTAAACTAAAAACCTTTTTCTAAACTCGGGTGGGCTTACGTAGTGTTCTACTTAGGTTAACGCCTTCGGGTTTTAACCTAGGTGTTCTAGTCCGAAACCCAAAATGCCCAATTTTGGGCAAAACTCTACCATTTTTATTTCTTGAAAATGAGTATTTTTTGCATAAATGACCAACCTTTATTTGCGGAAATATAAACAAAAGCATTTTTTATCAAAGCCAATTTATATCTACAAGGCAAATTATTAGAACCTGCAGGTCAACCGTATTTTACGGATGCTTAATACTGGGTGCCTAACACCTCTCCGAGAGATCACCAGAACCCTTACCCAAACTTTGGTATAGATTGGTTTCTTTTAAAACTTAACCGTTTTAAATGAACCCTTTCGAACTGGTTTTCCTAACTTACCTATAAGTTAGGTGGCGACTCTAAAAATAATGTCCATTTAGAGTACCATCCACGTAGAAGTATATTTTTTCTTTTTTCCCCATACAATTGACAACCGTACTTCTCCGGGACACTTTTCTTTTTAAATGAGGCAAGTGCAAATACGAATTCAAAAAAAAAAAAAGAACCGCTACAGATGGGACTCTGCTGGGGATAATTTAAGGTTCTAACCATAAGGGTTCTAATAATTTGTTTGCTTTGTATAATATAAATTGTTTAAGTTATATAAACTGCTTATGTGTTTACATTTTTGCAAAATATAACTGTCATTCATGCATGCATACTCCGCCACTTCTGGCATTTATTTTACACTTTGTTTCTAAGGGTGACGACGCGGGATGAGCTGCGGTCATACCTCCACTAAAAAACCCTTTTGCTATCTTTCTTTGGCGGTCTCTAAGGTCGAGTGGGCATGCGGTCAACCCACATCCTTAGAGAAACCCAAAAAATCACTCTAGAATAATTTGTCCGAGCCGGGTAACTTATGTCATTTGCTTGAAAAATCACTCTAGAATAATTACCGTAGAGCGGAGTCAAATCTTTATTGATATAGCGCATACCGACCATAGACCGGTTTGGGTATCTCGGGTCCTACTTGAAGTTTGATAGATAGACACCTTATTGTCTTCGTTATCGGGACGGTGTTGACATAAAGAGATAACTCTTACTTTAGAAGAAATTAGAGAAGGCATAAATCCCACTACTTGCTATTTGGAAGTATCATTGTGCCTTATGTGAAATAAATTATTGTTCCCGGGGGCGGGAGCTAATAAAGTTGTTCAAAAATATTTTGCGATGGATATTTCTGCATTTATTTACTTTAAAAAGCCTTGTAATCCCACTTGGGGAGATCTTATTAATGAAAAGCATCAAGATTTTTATTTTTGGGAACAAATAAAGTTGTTTTACATATGGCACAATTTTACTTCATACGCTAGTAGCCTCGGAGCAACGGGGTATAGGAAAAAAAAATTATATATTGTCTAAATGCTTATTTGATATAACTGTTTTGTGTGAAAATCATATATGTTATCAAAACTCTTGATTGGTCCACATTCCAGACACCACCCAAAAGAAAAACCAAGAAAACGACCCACAAAATTAATTTAGCTCCACTTTAAAAGGTTATTTGCTAATAGTAAGACAACTTCCCATACGTCAATTTAGGTTAGAAGAATCAAACGAAAAGCAAGAAAACCAACAATGGGATAATCGCCAGTCCTGTTCGGATATTATTCCAAAGATTGACTACTGGAATGAAAGAAGTTGCTTGCACTAGTTGGGAAGACAATAAAAATAAAAGAGTGGACTTTATTATTGCTTAGCCTTTATGTTAAAGAGTTTTAATAATTTTGTTTTACATATGGAACAATTTTACTTGTTTGGGAAGATATGAATTATATATTGTCTAAAAATAAAGTGTGAAAACTTGACCTTATTGACCCACATTCAGAACAAGAAAAAGTTTAAAAAAATGGAGGTCTATGGAGACCCACAGGGAAAAGCGACTGGCCTTCTCAAAGGCACAACTAAGCAATACACAATCGGGTAAAACAAGTGCACCAATAGGTGTATAAACAAGAAAAGAAATCTCGGAGAGAGTTTTGGATAATATATGCAAAGCTCAAATCTACTACCCCCATGTGCTCCCTTAATAATTCACAAAAAATGCCTCTACCATCGAAGTTAGTTGGGGCATACGGAAAATGAATGTGAAGCCTTGGAAAGGAGATTGGTCCAGTGGATTGACCAAGGGAGAATTAGCCAACTATGGGGACCTCATTCTTTCCTGATCCACGACCAAGGAAGAAATTATTCAGAAAATGTGTCGATGGTTAGGTTCTGGAGAAACGACTTTTCCAAGTTCGAAGAGTCATATGCCAAGATTCACTCTCTACCGTGTAGCGTGAAGAAGATAAGAGGAGTACTGCAAACCTATCAGGGCCGCCTAGGACCTCCAAGATAAAGGGTTTGCATATTTCACCATGGTCGCCCTGGCCACGACATTGAAGAATATTTCAAGAAAAAGCGCCTAAAATGAGGGCCATGTTTGGATTGTAGAAGACAAGGATAGAAGATGAAGATGAGAAGACAATGAAAAGTTACCTAGCATTGGTTGGGTAGAAAAATCTAAGTATCCCTTTACTGCATTCAATTAAGAGGAATATCCCTTTCCCTTTTATGTAAACGGAACCACGTTGACACGATGTCCCGTTGGGATACATGGGAAGCCTACATAAGGCACGGTCGTGGTAGAAAACTAAGTTTCGGGTAGCATAGGAAAAAACCTTTTCTGTGTATTCCTGAACTACGGACGGACCTGATTTCCCTTTGGCGGGATCCGTAGGCAGTTTACTTAAGACTCGGTCCTTTTATCATAAAAATTGAAAATCCCCCTTAATACAGGATGGGTAGAAGCAAATCAACCATGAAGACCACTTATCGAAAAATCAATGTCCCTAAAAACACAAAACAACCAAAATACCCACGGAATGTAAATCAATCAAGAGTTGAAATAAGATATATGAATCTATGTGCTATAAACCGCGAACAATGTGATATTTTGTATTTTGTGCCTAAACTAACACTAACTTGGGAGCCTTTGAGTTATTTTCTCTTATAGATAGGGGTCGATTCGCTAGCATCAGTTACTCGATCAAAAGCTGCTGCAGCGTCCTTAAACCCTCCACAAGAACAAACATGCCTGAGACACAGCCACCAAACAACAACCAAAATAGAGCTACCTTAGTCGAGGGTACCCCAACAGCTGACATAGCTGGAATGCCTTAGAAAGAGGCCGTTAACCTGCTAATAAGGCAATTGGCTGAAGCTAGAGAAGAAGCAGCCCGCCTGAGGGCTGAAAAAGAAAATGCTACTAATACTGAGGCTAGAAGGCCTGCACCCACTTTCCCAAATTTAGACTTACCAATCCCTGACCATTTCCCACAAACTCAGACCGAAACTACTTTTCAAACTCCACTGTGATGAATCACCATCCATGTGGGGAATTCCTCCTGCCAAACACCAGCTTTCCAAATACCTGCTCATGCTACAGCATCTCATAATCCAAACTCTTATCAAACTCCTCGGGCAACGGGAACTCCTACAACCCGCCCCGTGCAACCAAATGTTACTTTTCAAGACCATATCACCCATATTGACTCCTCACCAGAATTGGAGAACATGAAAATGTTTTTTGAGGCTAGAATAGACAAAATCAAGAAAGAGATGGGGAAAAAAATCGCTGAACTAGAGCAGGGCTCCAAGAAGAAAGAAGGGCTGAGATACTCTGATTTATGCATACATCCAAACTTGAGTTTACTAGAAGGTTTCAAAATTCCCAAATTCGACCATTTCAATAGGTCGGGCAATCCCATGGCCCACTTGAGAGCTTATTGCGACTTGTTGGTCGGGAGTGGCGGAAATGAAGCTTTGCTCATGAGATTATTCAGTCGAAGTCTATCAGGAACAACTATGGAGTGGTTCATCTCATAAGACATCAGTCGATAGAAGACATGGGAGGAGATGGCAAGTTCATAGATTGAGAGATTCCGTTTCAATGTGGAAAATGTGCTTGATCACTTCTCATTGGAGAAAATTCGTCAGAAATCGATCGAAACCTAGAGAGAATATGCCAGTCGCTGGAGAGACGAGGCAGCGTGTGTGCTACCACCTATGACTGAAGCTGAGCTGGTAGCTGCATTTATACGGTACCAAGAAGCTGATTGTTTTGACAAAATGATAACTATGAAAGGGAGCTCCTTTGTAGATTTAGTCGCCGTTGGGGAAGACATCAAAGATAGCCTCAAGATCGGTAGGATTGTCAGCATACTAAATAGAGCATGTGCGTCTGGTGCCACGAGCGGCAAAAAGAACAAAGAAGATGTAGCTTAAGTTTCTAGAGCTATTAGCCCAAAAAGCCGAGGAAAAGAGATAACCCACAAAAATCAAGACAACTACCAATCACCTCCACCAACCAGCTATATAACCACTTCACCTCAATATAGCCTGATGTCTGTGTGCTACGCACAACCTGGCTACCAATCTCCACAACCAAATTACCACATACCAAAGACCTAGCAACCAAGCTCCACGATCAAATTATCATATGTCAGCACCTAATAACCAAGCTCCACAAAACCAGACCTTCTAAAACCAGCCTCCACCAAAGAAACTATGAGGCACCCCAAAAGAAACCTCCGAGAGTATTCACTCCTTTACCAGAATCAAGGGCTAGTTTGTTTACCAAACTAAGAGACGCCGGTCGAATGAATGCCGTTCCACCAAAACTTGCTAACCCCAAGGATCGATTGTACAAGATAGATTTCACTTGCGTCTATCATTCCAACAAAGTTGGCCATACTACCGAATACTGCATAAACTTAAGGCACAAGCTCCAAGATATGATTGACAATCATGAGCTTATCCTGGACCCAACACCTCTAAATGTGGACACAAATCCTCTCCCGAAGCATGGAGGGAATCAAATTCATATGATATAAAGAGGTGATGAATGGGAAGAGAGCCCTGTGATCATTTGTCCAGATACTGAAAGATTGGAAAGCACCGTCGCCTCGTGGTCCTTACAAGAGCAAAAAGAAGTGTTAGGCCCCACGACAAGGAAATCTGAGATGTCCCAGTCATCTGTTGTAGCCAAGAAAGAGCCCTTCATGCTCAAGTATCCCTCAATAGTCGGTCGAATTCAGAACGAGCCATTCATACTCAAAACATCAGGGCCAGTTGAGAACACACCTTTTATGATCAAATCACCGCACCAGACGATGGTCAACAAAGAAAAAGAGGTAGCCGCTGTGGTTCAGGGTATGACCAGGTCTCGAAGGTGTAAGACTCCGAAAGAGCCCATACTCGAAGCGCCACGTCACGAAAATCCTCAGAACAGACCAATCACTGAAGGTCAAGCTGAAAAATTTTGGAGGCAAATGCCAGTCAAGGATTATTCGATTGGTGAGCACTTGCATAAGACTCCCCGCTAGATATCAGTAATATCATTATTACTCAGTTCGTCTCAACATCGCTTAGCCTTAATGAAAGCTTTGGATGGGATCTAAGTGCTCGCCGGCATTACAAGTGAAACATTGGCCGAGATTGTAGGGTATGTTGTACGAGTGCATAGGCTATCATTTTCTGATGAAGAATTACCAAGAGAGGGTAAGGCCCATAACAAGGCCTTACATATAACAGTCAAATGCCACGATAAGATTATCCCTCTAATTGATGGAGGGGCTGGGTTGAATGTATGCCCCGTGACGACTTTGAAATAGCTTGGATATGATGTTTGCAAAATCCGCCAGAGTCGAACAAATGTAAAAGCTTATGATGGCGCAACCAGTGATCCAATTGGAGAAATAGATCTGCACATACAAATGGGTCTCGCGAAGTTCGTTGTGGAGTTCATTATCATGGATATCAAAACAAGTTATAACTTATTGTTGGGACGACCTTGGTTGCACGCCGCTAGGGTTATGGCGTCTTCATTGCATCAATCTCTCAAATTCATCTGGGATGATCAAGAAGTCGTGATTCATGGTAAAGGAAGTATCCATAACTATCCGGATAATTCAGTACCGGTCATAGAAAAATCGCCAAGCGATACTGATTTTCACACCTTTGAATTAGCCATGTTCACAGGGGGATGATGAGGATATCCCTATGCCACCGGTCTACAAAATGGTTTCCACGACTATGATAAGAAACGGGTTTGAGCCTAGGAAAGGTCTGGGAAGGAACTTACAAGGAATTAGAAAACCAGTAACTATCGAAAATAGGAAATATCGATTTGGGGTTGGATACAAGCCGTGTGAGGCGGAAGAAGAAGAAGCAGAACATGGACCAAGAGGTCCTGTTAAAATGCGAAAGCCATTTCCTCGTCTATATCAGTCCTTCACCGCATGCCCATTGAGTCACAGCGGCAAGGATCCAGAAGAGGGTTTAAGGATGCTGTTTTGGAAAGAGGAATGCGCAGCCATCATTGAAGAATGATTTGACGCACTAGAGATTTATCATGCTGAGCTAGGAGAATTGTCAAGTGGATAAACTTCTATCCCGTTGTTCACCTTGCGGTAGAAAGAATGCTCACTTTTAGAAAAACGACGAAAGTCGGCTTTGAGGTCCGGCTTACCGCTTTTTCATGCTTTTACACTTCCTTATTACGCATTGTTTTCCATTCCAAATCAGGACCACAGTTTGTATCGCTCTTTTAAAATTTTAATAAAAACGCCTCAAAATTTGCAATAAGATGAAATTGTTTTACTTTTATATATATATATATATATATATATATATATATATATATATAATAATTACTTTTGCATGATTAATAATTGTGTTACTTTGTTTTACAGTAATAATACAGAAGTCACAAATAATGTCATGACATGTTACGAAACAAGAAAGAATGAGGATGAACAAAACAAAGATCAAGAGGAAGAGATAACTGAACCAGAGTGGTTGATAGACGTCGAAGAGGAATATGAAAATAGGCCGACACCAAACCTAGAGGAAACAGAGGCAGTTAATCTAAGGAACAAGGAAATGGTTTGAGAAACCAGGATAAGTGTACATTTGACAGAGTCTGAGAAAGAAGGGTATCGAAGTCTGTTGAAAGAATATGAAGATGTTTTCGCTTGGTCTGATCGCTGTTTTTCATGGTCAGTTATACCAACAAAGGATGGCACGAGCCTTCAACAAACAAGTGAGAACCAGAATTTTCCAAATAGGGCAACTTGTGCTCAAACGGATATTCCCAAATAAAGAAGAATACAAAGGAAAGTTCGCACCTAACTGGTAAGGGCCTTATATGGTACGAAAAGTGTTATCAGGAGGAGCAGTTGTCCTCGATGAAATGGACGGCCAAGAGTGGCCAAGAGCAATAAATTCAGACGCCATCAAGAAATATTACACGTGAGAAAGAAGATGACTTCAGAGATTTGTAGCTTCTATAGTTTATGTTGCTTTTGTTGCATTTCCTTTTCTTATAATTTTGCATTCTTAGAAAAAATCAAAAACCAAATTATGTACGAACTACGCGAGGACCTAATTCCCTATGCTTATAAGGGGATATGTAGGCACTTCTATTTATTTTGAACCAAAAAATCCAAAACTATTTATTTTGAACTACGTTATGACCTGATTCCCACTTGGGATACGTAGGCGCTCTTATGAGTTCGGTCTTACCAAAAATTTCCACTATATTTACCCCGAACTACTTTTCGACCTGATTCCCAAAACGAGATACGTGGTCGCTCTTTCGAGCTCAGTCATCCCAAATAAAATTCCCAATAAAACTTAGGGAAACCTCAGAAATGCTTTAGCAAGAGAAATATAAAGGTAACCCCACATGGAAAATAGGGTAGAATTTTTTAGAGGACCTCAAAAATTCTTTCGATATACACGAACCGATTAGAACTTCAAAGGAACGAACTGATTAAAATCTCTGCTGCCGTAAAAATCGGGGCAACAATTTTTGAGAGGGCCTCAAAAATTCCTTTGACATATTAAAATTTGAGTTGGTACAAAGATATATATAAGTTAGGGCAAAATTTTCGAAAGGGATTCGAAAATTTTAAATACGAGTCGAGATCAAAATGAAGAAGAAGTGATAGAAGACCTTGTTCGAGTAACTGATGTCATGACATTAAAAGGCTTTGTATAAAATATACCATTTTCAAAATTACCATTACTACAGATGTATCGCTTACAAATATATATGTTTTCAAAATCATCGCCCAAAAATCCCCTCTTTGCAAAAAATAAAAGATTTTCCAAAAAATTGAGCATTCTTTCCTGTTGAAGTGTGAACGGAAGAAGTCCATATGCAGGAAGAGCGGTCGACCACATAGGGAACTGATAATTTTTTTTGTGGATGTAGGAACATACAAGCGAGGATTTTTACACTAACTTGTTTGCTAAAGATGTTTGAAACAGGAACAACAATGACAAAACAAAAATGGAGAAGAAATCTCAAGAAAAATGGCGAAGAAGAGCGTACAAAAGGGTAACGAAACTCTCCTTAAGTAAAGTTGTTTCACACTGACGAGTTTGTTCATTTTGCAGAGCATAAAAAATTTTAGAAAAGAAAATTTTTAAGACTACTGGAAGATATAACCACGATTTACTGAAGTCCGATCTCCACTAAACAAAGATTGTATCAAGGTATTAAGACCCCGGCCTAGACGTCACATGTCTTTCCTTGATACATTAACTGATTAGACGTCTTAAATTTGGTAAGCACAGTTCTCGTCTAAATCAGGTGACATAATTCTGACATCAAATTTAAGATCGTCGACATAGAATGTCAGCAAAGATTAATTAATTACGCCCACGAAGGGTGGTTACGGTTTTCATCCTGACAATCTATGATTTGAAGACAAAGAGTTGATATCATCATTGTAGTGTCGTATTCACTACGAAAGAGTCTAGTCCTTTTGGAAGATGTGAACCCTGTCGACGAGTGGGTATTCTTTCCCGGAGTCAAAAAAGAAGCGTGTCAGTCTTGCCACTGAGGTAAGCTTCATTCCACAAAACGATGATTTGGGCGATACGACTTCTTCCCGAAGGGGCTGTAGTCGCCGTCCATATATAGCCAAAAATAGGTAGCATAATTTCGAGGTTGATGTCCACAATCGTTGAAATACGAATGTTATTCCTACATCAAGATTTGCGGTCGCTACTGCAGTTTATTTCAAGATAATGTAATTCTTGTTCAGGGATAGCGGTTGTCATGAGAAAAGGTTTCGCACCTGAGTAAGCAATTGTTAACTTGAATATTCTGACAAAATATTTTAATTTCGGGCAGGATTCTGGGTTGTATAGAGGCGAGGTCATCTTTATTGGATCGAATCAGGACTCATCAGTTTGAGGATGCCAAGTTGAGCAAGATTCGAGATAGAATTTTGAGAGGTGAGGCCAAGGAGGCCGTGATTGATTCTAAGGGAATTCTGAGGATTAGAGGACTCGTGTACGTTTCTCATGTTGGTGATTTGATTCAGTTGATCTTATCTGAGGCTTATAGTTCTCGCTATTCCATTCATTCGGGGGTGACTAAGATGTACCATGATTTGAGACATTACTATTGGTGGAATTGTCAGCAGGTAAAGTATGAGCACCAGCGACCTGGTGGGGTGCTTCAGAGGATGCCCATTCTCGAGTAGAAGTGGGAGAGAATTACCATGGCTTTTGTCACAGGTCTTTCGAAGACCCTTGACAAGTTTGATTCTCTTTGGGTGATAGTTGATCGGTTAACTAAATCCACTCACTTTGTTCCAGTTCAGGTTTTCTATACCGCGAAAAAGTTAGCCAAGATGTACATTCGGGATATTGTGAAGTTGCATGGGGTTCTTATTTCTGTGGCATCTGATCAGGGTACTATTTTCACTTTCCGTTTTCGAAGGGCGTTTCATGAGGAGTTGGGTACCCGATTGGATCATAATACATCCTTTCATCCCCAGATCGATGGCCAGTCCGAGTGCACCATTAAGGTGCTTGAGGACATGTTGAGAGCATGTGTTATTAATTTTGGTAGTCATTGGGATCAGCACTTGCCCCTGGTAGAGTTTGCATACAACAGTTATCATTCGAGTATTGGTATGGCGCCTTTTGAGGCTTTGTAGGGAGGAGGTGTAGATCTCCGATTGGTTAGTTTGATGGGTTCGAGGCTCGGCCTTGGAGTATAGATTTATTGAGGGAGTCCCTTGATAGAGTGAGAGTTATTCAGGCTAAGCTTTTGGCAGCTCAAAGTCGGCAAAAGGTGTATGCAGACCGGAAGGTCCGGGATTTGGAAATTGTTATTGGTTACCAGCTTCTATTGAAGATTTCACCTATGAAGGGTGCTATGAGGTTTGGTAAGAGGGCAAAGTTAAGCCCCAGGTATATTGGTCTGTTTGAGATTGTTGGCCGTATGGTTGATGTAGCTTATGAGTTGGCATGGCTACCAGGCTTGGCGAGAGTTCATCCGATTTTTCATATTTTGATGCTGAAGAAGTACCATGCCGACGGTACCTACATTGTTCGTTGGGATTCTTTATTGCTCGATGAGAATTTGACTTATGAGGAAGAGCCTATCACGATCTTGGATAGGCGGGTTTGAAAGTTGAGGTTGAAGGAGATTGTTTCTGTGAAGGTGCAATGGAAGCAACGTCCTGTTGAGGAGGCTACTTGGGAGACCGAATCCGACATGCGTAGCCGATATGCTCTGTTGTTTACTGATTCAGGTATTTCCTCGCTTCTTTTCTTTTCTTCGCTTGAGAATGAGTGACAGTTCAATTGGTATCTGATGTAGTGACATGTTTGGTCATTATAGTCTTTTCAAAAATTTCACCTTTTTTCGAGCATTGATTAGCTCATTTTTTACCCGAAGGGACCGTTGGCATGCTTCCCGAGGTGTCTAGACCGGATTCGGGCAACTTCTGTGAAATATAGTCTTAAAATGAAAAATAGTTAACCCAAAGTTGACTTTTGGGTAAACGGACCTTTTTTTTTTTAAATTCATCGATTCCGAGCGGTCCGGATGGTCGTTTATGACTTGTGTGTATATCTGGTTCGGTTCCCAATGCACTTGTATGCATTTTGAGACTTGGGTTAGGAAATGAAAGTGAGGTATCGGGGGTTGAATCGGTCAACGAGACCTCCGTTGGGAATTCCGAGGCCACGAGCGCATTCATAGCGTATTTTTGTATGTGTCTGTGTAAGTGGTTTGTGAGCATATGGCTTCGGGAATGGCTCGGGATTTCGATTAAGACTTAAAAAAATTGGAGGAATTTTGGTACCTGGTGCCCGATACGGCGGCACCAGTGCCGTTCCAGCGGCACCGCTGTTGTGGTGTGTTGGTCGCTGGGGTGGCCATATGTATCTTGGCCAGACCACCATGGCGGCCTGATGGGCGTTGTAGCAGCGCCGCGTTTGCGGCCCCATTACTGCCATGACGGTAACGGGCCTGTTATTTCATTAAGTGTGATTTAAATAAGCCTTTAGACCCTTATTTATTTCCACTTTGAAATTAAAGCTTTAGGGACTGTTCTTGGAGATATTTGGAGAATATTCTTGGAGGTAAACCTTACTAATCCCTTTACTATTCCATTGATCTTAATCATCATAGATTCTTTTTTTTTTTTAATATGAAGATGGATGTGGGTTTTGATGAACTTATTCTCTAGGCTTATAAATGGTGAAATTGATGGGGTTTATGTTAGATTTTGATGAATCTAAGCTTGTTAATAATATATCTTCCATTTCTAGTGTTGAATTTCGGAATCAAAAAGTTAGGGTTTATACCCAAATTGGGGGTTTTGTTTCAAATTCGAAATTGGATAAATCTATGAGCTAATTTGGCAATTAGTGGTTGGGTAATGATCACCTAGTGCTTAATTTGATATTATGCTTCTAAATTTCCCGTTTTGCCCTTGTTGGCCCGTTTTCCCAATTTCTAGGTTAGAATTGACCTAAATGGAATGGTAGCAATATTAGTATCATTCTTCATGATTTCTAACCTAGAATTCGAATATGCCTAGACTACTTTGGTTATGAGGCTCAGCGGAAGGGAAAGGCGATAGAGTGATTTGTTGGTGTTGTTGTTCGGCCATCCAGGTAGGTTATGGCTTACCCTCAGTGAGATTTCGTATAACGAAGCGAATATTTAGATTATATTATCGGAGACAGCATGTGAACCTTCGGGTATGAAGTTGGGTTGGATATTGCCTTGGGTTGGGCCCTGTTGTGTGTTTGGGGCTAGCCACCCCGTTATGTTGCGATTTGATCGTTCTATTATATTGCCTCGATGTCATGAGTTGTTGATAGATGTTGGATTCTATTTTATCATCTTGTTTACGATATTGTTGGCGTACCCGCTGTTGTTACTTGTGATTCAGTTATATTGTTGGCATACCCATTGTTGATACTTGTGATTCGGTTATATTGTTGGCATACCCACTGTTGGTATTTGTGATTCGGATATATTGTTGGCGTACCCATTGTTCGTACTTGTGATATTGAGCATGATTATTGATGTTGATAAATGCATTGCATGCACTTTCATTTTCATGATACACAGCATTTGCATGGCATTGCAATGCATTCATCCACTATTGCATTGCATTGCATTATGGCTTGATTTTGAGATGATTTGGTGCGGTACTTGTGATGTTGGATTCGGACTTAATATATTCAGACTTGACACAATTGGGATTAGATGCTTTACCTAGGCAACGACGTGTACTTGGTTTCGATTATGTTTGATTTATACTTGTTGGTTTGTCTGTCTATCTGCCTTGTTATCTAATTTGTGTTAGCTATGCTTAGTCGGCCGATGCTGCCTACCAGTACTATTGTTTTGTACAGACCTTCACTTGCTGCATTCTTTTGAGAATGCAGAGTATCAGGTTGGATCCACTTCCGTGACACGTGGCTGATAGTCGCTTCAGCTTTACCTTCGAGTTCCCAGGGTGAGCATGGCCATTTGCTGCCTTGAAGACTTCTCTATCTTTATGTCCTATTCTATTCAGAGACATAGACACTTTATGTATTCTTATTCCAGTCTTGTATTATTTCCCTTTTAGATGCTCTTGTATTTTTCAGACTAGAGCCTGGGGGTATTATTATTGTTCTACACTATATATATATATATATATATATATATATATATATATATATATCGTGAGACTTATCTATTCTTATCCACTTGATCAGTTATGTTTTGTGACTTTATTAATTGTCGAATTGAGGGTTCGCTTATCAAGGTAAAAAGGTAAGTGCCCACACGGCTTAGGCAATATAGGTCGTGATATGTTGGTATCAGAGCCCTATGTTACCCGATCTATAATACAAGAGCGTGTTTAGTAGAGTCTCGCGGATCGGTACTAAGGGCTCCGTACTTATCTGCAAAAGGCTATAGGACATTTAGGAAATTTCACCTTCTTTCATTCTTTTGTACTACTTTATTCAAATTGGTATCTGAAAAGATCAAATTGGTATCTGACTCTTATCCTTCTCTCACAGATGGTGAGGACTCGAGAGATACTATGGCCGAGGGTACGGTGCCGAGCCGGCGGCTACTGCGCGTCGAGGGCGGCGACGGCCGAGAGGGGTGCGGCAGAGCGAGAGGCCGTGGGGCTACCCCATCTAGGGGCGAGGCTCCTACGGTAGGACAGCGCCGAGAGAGATTGCCGTCTCTTGAGCCTGAGGATGTGGCTCCAGCACAAACACAGCCCGAGGTTACTTCTGGACAGGTCATGCAGGATACTATGTCCAGAGTCTTACTTCATCTTGATGCCCAGCAGGCGGCAGCCGGTGGGTGCAGACCCCTGAGCAGGGACCTATGAGGGTAGCATATCTCGCCGCAGCTATAGCTCCTCGCATTAATGTGATACCTACTCCTGGTGATGATATTAGGCCCGAAGGGCGGCCCCATGGCCTTACGATCGGGATCTTCTTTGGGAGATTCGAAAGTTAAATCCAATTTTTACTAGCACTTCATCTGAGAATGCTTATGAGTTTATTCTTGATATGCATGAGTTGCTGCACTGTATAGGGATTGTGGAGACCCACGAGGTTGATTATGTGTCCTACCTATTTCGCGACGACGCGAAGTCGTGGTGGAGGTACTTTGTGGCATGCAGACCTGAGGGTTCCCCTCCTTTGACTTAGACTCAGTTCTACCGAGCCTTCCTTGAGAAGTCTGTGCCCCAATCTTTGCGAGAAGCGCGTAGGGAGGAGTTCTTGCATCTTGAGTAGAGGGGCATGTCTTTAGAGCCCTATGTGACCCGTTTCCTTTATCTGGCCCGTTATTCTACTCCGTTGATCCCTACTGGGGCCGAAAGGATCAGGCGTTTTGTTAAGGGACTAGTGGGCTCTCTACATATTTTTTATCTTTAGATGGAGTCTATGGAGGTTTATTTCCAGTCCATTATCGAGCATGAATTTATGGTTGAGGGCGCTAAGACTTGTGCTTTTGGTGGTGGTGACAAGCGGCCACGTCAGACTGGCAATTTTGGTTATTCTGGTTCGAGGGGAACCAGTCAGTTTTCGAGGCCGCATCAGCTACATTTCGGCTGTCCTGTGCGTTCAGCATTACAAGTTGTCCCTAGGGAGCCACCCAGGTAGAGAGCTCCTGAGAGTTCGTTCACAAGACTAATGGAAAGGGCAGCTTCATCCGGGACTTCAGCTTCTGTGTATCAGCCTTCATCTCCTCTTACCTGTTATTCTTGTCTAGAATTTGGGCATGTTGTCAGGAGATGTCCCTGACTCAGGCAGGATTATCAGCCGTCGAGGACTTCTATATCATCTTGTGGTCGAGATGGGACTTCTCAGAGAGGCGGTGCTCAGTCAGGCCGCGGTACTTCCTATGGTTCTAGAGGTGGTTCTCAAAGTACGAGAGGGGATCTGGCGGGCGTGGTGAAGCCTATTGTTACTCATTTTCGGGTAGGCACAGGCGGACGCCTCGGATCTTTGTGATATCGGTACCATTTTGTCCGTCATAGAGCGGCATACGTATTTATTTGATCTGGATCCAACTATTCGTATGTATGTCGCATTTCATGCCGTTAGTTGGGATTTGCCTTGTGATAGCATAGATATACCTATTCATGTGTCTACTCCGGTCGAAGATTCTGTGATTGTTGATCGAATCTACCGGTCTTGTTGGTTACTTTTATGGGGTATCACACTTGGGTAGATCTGATGATTCTCAATATGGTGGACTTTGATATTATATTAGGGATGTCCTGGATTTCTCCTTATCACGCGATCTTGTACTGTCACGCCAAGACAGTCACCATAGCCATGCTGGGCATCCCTAGGCTTGAGTGGAGGGGTACTCCTAGTCCCTCTCAGAAGAAGATCATTTTCTTCCTTCGGGCGAAGAAGTTAGTAAGTAAGGGGTGTTTAGCCTATTTGGCTCATGTTCGTGGTACTACTGTTGCATCTCCACTCTTTGAGTCTATCCCCATTATGAGCGAGTTCGCGGAGGTATTCCCATTGGATCTGCTGGATCGTGACATTGACTTCTGTATTGACTTGGATCCGGGCACTCGTCCTACTTCTATTTCGCCGTATCGAATGGCACCTGCTGAGTTGAGAGAGCTTAACGAGCAGTTACAGGATTTATTGAGCAAGGGTTCATTAGACCGAGTGTCTCCTCTTTGGGTGCTCCTGTGTTATTTATGAAGAAGAAAGATGGGACCATGAGGATATGTATTGATTACCGCTAATTGAACAAGGTCACTATTTGGAACAATTGCCTTATGCCTCGTATTGATGATCTGTTTGACCAGTTTCAGGGTGCTTCGATATTTTTGAAGATTGATTTGTGTTTCGGCTATCTCCAGTTGAAGATCAGGGCGGATGATATTTCGAAGACAGCATTTCAGACGAGATATGGCCACTATGAGTTTTTAGTAATGTCTTTGGGACTTACCAATGCCCTGGCTGCATTTATGACCTTGATGAATGGCATCTTTAGGCCATTCCTTGATTCCTTTGTGGTTGTGTTTATTGATGACATCTTGGTGTATTCCAAGAGTAGAGAGGAGCATGAGAGCCATCTTCGTTCTGTTCTTAGGTTATTGAAGAAACATAGCCTGTTTGCTAAGTTTTCTAAGTGTGAGTTCTGGTTGGAGTCTATAGCATTCTTGGGCCATGTTGTGTCTAAGGATGGGATTATGGTTGATCTACAGAAGATTGAGGCTGTGAGGGGTTGGTCGAGGCCCACTACTGTTATTGAGGTTCATAGTTTTATGGGTTTGGCCAGTTATTACCTTCGCTTTGTGAAGGGATTTGCTGATATTGTTTCATCCTTGACCAGATTGACTCAGAAGGATGTTCCCTTTCAGTGGATGGATGATTGTGAGGAGAGCTTTCAAAGGCTCAAACTTCTTTTAACTACAGCCCTGATATTAGCATTACCCGTGGAGGGTAAGGATTTCACTGTCTATTGTGATGCCTCCCATATGGGCTTGGGTGCTGTGTTGATGCAAGAGGGTAGAGTGATAGCTTATGCTTCCCGTCAGTTGAAGGTTCATGAGAAGAATTACCCTACCCATGATTTGGAGTTGTTGGCCGTGATCTTCGCTTTGAAGATTTGGAGGCATTATTTGTACGGTGTTTATTGTGAGGTTTTCATCAATCACCGTAGTCTTTAGCATGTGTTTACCCAGAGATATCTTAATTCCAGGTTGCGCAGATGGATGGAGCTCCTGAAGGACTATGACATTTCTATTCTGTATTATCCCAGGAAAGCCAATGTGGTGGTTGATGCCTTGAGTCGCAAGGCAGTGAGTATGAGGGGTTTAGCTCGATTGATTGTGTCTGAGCGCTTGTTGGCCATGGAGGTTCAGACTCTGGCCAACAGTTTCGTTCGTCTTGATATTTCAGCCTCGGGCAGGATTTTGGCTTGTATAAAGGCGATGTCATCTTTATTGGATCGGATTAGGACTCATCAGATTGAGGATGCTAAGTTGAGCAAGATTCGAGATAGAGTTTTGAGAGGTGAGGCCGAGGAGGCCGTGATTGATTCTGAGGGCATTCTGAGGATTAGAGGACGCGTGTGCATTCCTCGTGTTGGTGATTTGATTCAGTTGATCTTATCTGAGGCTCATAGTTCTCGCTATTCCATTCATCCGGGGGTGACTAAGATGTACCATGATTTGAGACAGCACTATTGGTGGTGTTAGATGAAGGGAGATATAGTTTATTTTGCGGATAAGTGTGGAATTGTCAGCAGGTAAAGTATGAGAACCAACGACCCGGTGGGATGCTTTAGAGGATACCCATTCCAGAGTGGAAGTGGGAGAGGATTACCATGGATTTTGTTATGGGTCTTCCGAAGACCCATGGCAAGTTTGATTCTATTTGGGTGATAGTTGATCGGCTGACTAAGTCCGCTCACTTTGTTCCAGTTCAGGTTTCCTATACCACGGAGAAGTTAACCAAGATGTACATTCGGGATATTATGAGAGCTATTCAGGCAAAGCTTTTGGTGGTCATTAGGATTAGCACTTGCCCTCGGTAGAGTTTGCGTATAACAACAGTTATCATTCGAGTATTGGTATGGCGCCTTTTGAGGATTTGTATGGGAGGAGATGTAGATCTACGATTAGTTGTTTTGATGGGTTCGAGGCTCCGCCTTGGAGTACAGATTTGTTGAGAGAGACCCTTGATAGAGTGGGAGTTATTCAGGCCAAGCTTTTGGAAACTCAGAGTCGACAAAATGTGTATACTGACCGGAAGGTCCGGGATTTAGAGTTTGATATTAGTGACCATGTTCTATTGAAGGTTTCACCCATGAAAGATCTTATGAGGTTCCGTAAGAGGGGCAAGTTGAGCCCCAGGTATATTGGTCCATTTGAGATTGTTGACCGTATGGGTGATGTAGCTTATGAGTTGGGATTGCCGCCAGGCTTCGTGAGAGTTCATCCGATTTTTCATGTTTCGATGCTGAAGAAGTACCATGTCGACGGTACCTACATTATTCGTTGGGATTCTATATTGCTTGATGAGAACTTGACTTATGAGGAGGAGCCTATCTCGATCTTGGATAGGCAGGTTCGAAAGTTGAGGTCGAAGGAGATTGCTTCTGTGAAGGTGCAATGGAAGCACTGTCCTGTTAGGGAGGCTACTTGGGAGACCGAGTCTGACATGTGTAGCCGATAACCTCAGTTGTTTGCTGATTCAGGTATTTCCCCGCTTCTTTTCTTTTCTTCGCTCGAGGACGAGCGACGGTTCAATTGGTATCTGATGTAATGACCCGTTTGGTCGTTATACTCTTCTCGGTATTTTTGCCCTTTCCCGAGCATTTATTAGCTCATTTTTTACCCGAGGGGACCGTTGGCATGCTTCCGAGGTGTCTAGACCGGATTCGGGCAACTTTTGTGAAATATAGGCTTAAAGTGAAAAATAATTGACCCAAAGTTGATTTTTGGCTAAACGAACATTTTTTTAAAATCCATCAATTTCGCGAGCTCCGGATAGTTATTTATGACTTGTGTGTATATCTGGTTCGATTCCCAATGCACTTGTATGCATTTTGGGACTTGGGTTGGGAAATAGAAATGAGGTATCAGGGATTCACTCGGTCAATGAGACCTCCGTTGGAATTCTGAGGCCACGAGCGAGTTCGTAGCGTATTTTTGAGTGGGTCTGTGTATGTGGTTTGTGATCAGATGGCCTCGGGAATGGCTCGAGATTTCAATTGAGACTTTGAAAAATTGGAGGAATTCTGGTACCTGGTACCCGATATGGCGGCACAAGTGTCGTCCTAGCAGCACCGCTGTTGCGGTGTGTTGGCCGCTGGGGCGGCCATGTGTATCTTGGCCAGACCGCCATGGCAGCCTGATGGACGCTGTAGCGGCGGCGCCGTTGCGGCCCCGTTACCGCCGTGACGGTAACAGGCCTGTTATTTCATTAAGTGTGAATTAAATAAGCCTTTAGACCCTCATTTATTTCCACTTTGAAATTAGAGCTTTGGGGACTGTTCTTGGAAATATTTGGAGAATATTATGGAGGTGAACCTTGCTAATCCCTTTACTATTCCATTGATCCTAATTATCATAGATTCCCTCTTTCCTTTAATAATCCCTTAGTAATGGAAAATGCATGTGGGTTTTGATGAACTTATTCTCTAGGCTTATAAATGATGAAATTGATGGGGTTTATGTTAGATTTTGATGAATCTAAGCTTGTTAATCATATATCTTCCATTTCTAGTTATGAATTTTGGAATCAAAGAGTTAGGGTTTATACCCAAATTGGGGTTTTGTTTCAAATTTGAAATTGGGTAAATCTATGAGTTAATTTGGCAATTAGTGATTGGGTTATGATCGCCTAGTGCTTAATTTGATATTATGCTTCCGAATTTCCCGTTTTGCCCTTGTGGGCTCGTTTTCCCCAATATCTAGGATTAGAATTGACCTACATAGAATGGTAGCAATATTAGTATCATTTTTCATGATTTCTGACCTAGAATTCGAATTTGCCTAGACTACTTTGGTTCTGAGGCTCAGCGGAAGGGAAAGGCGATAGAGTGATTTGTTGGTGTTGTTGTTCGGCCATCCAAGTAGGCTATAGTTTACCCTTGGTGAGACTTCGTATAGCGAAGCGCATATTTAGATTATATTGTCGGAGATAGCATATGAACCTTCGGGTATGAAGTTGGGTTGGATCCTGTTGTGTGTTTGGGGCTAGCCACCCTGTTATGTTGTGATTTGATCGTTCTATTGTGTTGGCTTGATGCCATGAGTTGTTGATAGATGTTGGATTCTGTTTTATCATCTTGATTACGATATTGTTGGTGTACCCGCTAATGGTGCTTGTGATTCGGTTATATTGTTAGCATACCCACTGTAGGTACTTGTGATTCGGTTGTATTGTTGGCATACCCACTGTTGGTATTTGTGATTCGGATATATTTTTGGCATACCAATTGTTGGTACTTGTGATATTGAGCATGATTTTGACACATGCATTGGACGCACTCGCATTTTCATGATACACAACATTTGCATGGTATTTCGTTGCATTCATACACTATTGCATTGTATTGCATTATGGCTTGATTTTGAGTTGATTTGGTGCTGTACTTGTGATGTTAGATTCAGACTTGATATATTCAGACTTGACACAATTGGGATTAGATGCTTTACCTAGGCAACGACGTGTACTTGGTTTCGATTATGTTTGATTTATACTTGTTGGTTTGTCTACCTATCTGCTTTATTATCTTAATTGCGTTAGCTATACTTGGTCGGCCGATGATGCCTACCGGTACTGTTGTTTTGTACTGACCTGCACTTTCTGCATTCTTTTGTGAATGCAGAGTATCAGGTTGGATCCACTTCCGTGACATGTGGCTGATAGTCGCTTCAGCTTTACCTTCGAGTTCCCAGGGTGAGCATGGTCGTTCGCTGCCTTGAAGACTTCTCTATCTTTATGTCCTATTCTATTCAGAGACATAGACACTTTATGTATTATTATTCCAGACTTGTATTATTTCCCTTTTAGATGCTCTTGTATTATTCAGACTAGACCTTAGGGGTATTATTATTATTCTGCACTATTCTACTATATATATATATATATATATATATATATATATATATATATATATATATATATATATATATATATATCGCAAGACTTACTTATCTATTCTTTTTTGCTTGATTAGCTATGTTTTATGACTTTATTTATTATCGGGTTGAGAGTTCGCTTACCGAGGTGGAAAGGTAAGTGCGCGCATGGCTTAGGCAAAATAGGTCGTGACAGCCAAGAGCCGGACAAATGATGAAAACTGACAAAATTAACCCCTAAAACAAAGGGCAAGAATGCTGCACAGGTATGACATTTACGATAAAGATAAAAATTTCAAATCACTAACACACAGGACTCAGAATTTGGGGATGGCTAAAAGCTACCAAGATGGGAGCAAAAGAGCCAGACTCAAGACATGTGAAGCAAACGTGGAACTCTTCTTGGGCAACCGATCAAAAATCCTGTGCGAGAGTCAAGCTTTCTACACCGGGATTGAAACATCACTTCAAGCAACTAAACTCTAAAAATCTTTCAAAACCATTTCTGGTCGGATTTTTACCGGAAATAGTCAAAGGGATTCCCACATAAAGGGATATTCCTTTTCGGGCTATCGAGTCGAACTGCAATTGGCCTGATTTCCAAAGCCGGGGATATGTAGGCTACTTAAATTTCGATGCTCGACCATATTCCTATGATTATCCCGGGACATCTCGAGATAATTTTAAAAAAATTCCTTAGTTTTAGTCCTCTTGGAGTCAAAACTGCAAACGGCCTGAATTCTCATGTAACCTGAGATATGTAGGAAGCCCAGAGACCGGGGCCCGGCCATACTTTCAAAATTTTGCATAAAAAGAAAGCTGTTGTCTCTCTTATTCGGTAAAAATTAGGTTTGTCAAAACTCGTAGCTCAAGGATGGCCTTGCCATCCTTGAACTCCGAAGAGGCAGTTGTTGAAACCTAATTTTCACCTCATAAGATGCGTATTTTAATTTATAAATTTCCCGAGCCAAAGACAGAGTAAGGATGCACCCTTTAAAAATTAAAATTTTAAAAATCCTGAGAAAATTGCAAATATGATGTTTAATTATTATTTTCTGAAAAAAAAAACTGACAATTACAAGAAATACGAGTTATTTACTTTCATCCCGCTCCATCTAGTCCGGGAAAATTGTTAATTAAAACGACGTGTGAATTACAACTTATTTTAACAGCATTTTTACATATTTGAAATATTGCTCGGAACTATGTCAATATTGGGCTCGTTTTAAAGCTCGCATTTTAATTCTACAAATTATGATTTTTATTGGTCCAAATAATTATTATATATTAGTATTTTAAACCAATATATATTTATGACATATGTTTTATTATACAAAAGGAGGGGTCATTTTCTATCTTGTATGGTACAATTTGATTCATTTGTACCTTTGTTGGTACTATTTGCATGATTGTTGCTACCATGTGTACTATCCTAGTACAAATTTGTTAAAATTCTTTTGTCTTATTCTAATTAGGGTACAAATTTGTTAGTTGGATTTTTTGTCTTATTTGATTTTTGAAATTATGGATAAGGTCTTTTGAAAATTAAGGGTTTTTGGGGGAAAAAGTACGGTCATGTGTACTATCCTAGTACGAATTTGTTGAAATTCTTTTGTCTTATTCTAATTAGGGTACAAATTTGTTAGTTGGATTTTTGACTTATTTGATTTTTGAAATTATGGATAAGGTCTTTTGAAATGGGGGGGGGGGGGGGGGGGGGGGTGGGGGAGGTGGGGGAGGAAGCCACGGCCAAATGACCTATTTTTGTCCCTAGGGTTCTAAATTTGCTTGCCTTTAAATAGAAGGGCTATTGACATTAAGAAAAAAAAGAGAGAGAGGAGAGAAAAAAAAAAAAAGAAGAAGAGGGAGTTCGGAAATTAGCACAATAAAAAAATAAAAAATAACTAAGGTTTGATTTATATATTCAAAAATTTAGTAGCCTATACACGCTCTTACTCAAAATACACTACAAAAAATATAAATTCAATATATATATATATATAGAAGAATACGGATATCATCCAAAAATTTAAAAAGCTAAAGGGGTTTTCAAAGATTTGTGAAGTGTTGGTGCTTGAATTTGGTGGATTCAATCCTTCTTTTTGATCATTAGGTTGCCCCATTAAAAGGTAACTTCTTAGTCTATCCTTTGTTTCATTCTAGGTGTGATTATATATTTATTATGACGCTTGTGTTAGTTAAAAATAATTATTTGCTAACTTAGTCCTATTTTGATAATTAAGTGGATATTATGTGAGTTTGATGTCATTTGAAATCAAAATGAATTAAAAGCTTGATTTAGATGATGTTAAGTGATCTTGGATTAGCTAAGTTTGATAAAAATGAGAAAAATAATAGTTTATGTTGGAGCTTTGACACTGTTTTATTGACACTGATAGATTTAAGTATAGTTTAATCATTCTTGTTAGTTTTTGATAGGATAAAATTAGTTCTTGTGAATCTGTCACTAGTCCATGGCAATTTTATGCATTTTTTGATCCTGTTTGGCTATTTTAATAATTAAGAAATTGGTTGAGTAGATTATAGGATAGAGGTTGTTTGTTTGTTGAGTTAATATATCTCTAAGTCTCAAAATGTGCTTTCCCTAGTCTGTTTTAATCTTGAGTATTGAGAAGTTGACCTTCCTTTATCATCTGATTGAATATTGATTGTTTTAAAGTGCACTTAGCAGTTCAAATCATTTTTTTAGAAAAATATGATAGTCTTAGGTTCTAAAACTAGATTAGTAAAAGTTTTCTTTCAAAATGAATGATGGAGTCTTGTTTTGAAGCTTTGAGTGAGTTTCAGAAAAACCAAGTAGCCTGTTTTTGAGTCTTGTTAAGATTTATAGCTTGCACCTTCTATTTTCACTTAAATTGTTTGCCTTAATTTGATTATGAGGAACTTTTTGATCAATAAAACTTGTTTGTTTTGCTTGGATGTCTTTCTTAACACCTAGAATTCTTTGTCAAAAGATTTTAAAAAGAATGAGGAGTTAATCTCTTGAATATAGTTGATCCTGGGCCACTACAATTTTAGTAATTTTGCCGCTGCTGGGCATTTTGGCATAAACTATCCTTTTATTTATGAGTATGATAATTATGGGCTTGAAAGCATTGTAATTCATTTTTTGGCTTTGTAAATTAAATAATTGACCTTGGCTATTTACTAAAGTTTTGTACACCTATCTTTTGTGACCTCCCCAACTTGTTGATGGGCCTATCGAGGCCCACCAACTCCATTAGATCGAGTCGACCTCAACCATGGACGACATAAGCATTAGAGCGGAATAAGTTTAAATTGCATTATTTTTCTGTTGGGCTTGGTAGGTCCAACCCCTTCACTTGATATTATTTATTTGACAATATATGGTTATTGGAACCCTTTAAAAATTGTCACGAATTTGGAGTTGCCATAAAATTATTTCTAAGTTATAAAAACTGATTTTGATAAAAATTGACCTGTAAAAAAATGATTTTGGGACAGAAACTGCTTTATGGATAAAAATGGACATTTTTTTCAAACGTAAACTATGATTTTGGACAAAAAAGGACTTGACAAATTTTATGGACATTGAGACAAATTGGGACCGTACCTATGGACAATTTGGACAAAATGGACTTAAAATATTTTTGGGCTAATTTGGACTAAAAAGACTAAAAATATAAAATATGGATAATAATAGTATGCCGTAAAATGATTTTATAAAACTTAAACTAAAAACCTTTTTCTAAACTCGGGTGGGCTTACGTAGTGTTCTACTTAGGTTAACGCCATCGGGTTTTAACCTAGGTTTTCTAGTCCGAAACCCAAAACGCCCAATTTTGGGCAAAACTCTTACCATTTTTATTTCTTGAAAATGAGTATTTTTTGCATAAATGACCAACCTTCATTTGCGGAAATATAAAACAAAAACAGTTTTTATCACAAACAACTTATATCTACAAGGCATACTATTAGAACCCGTAGGTCAACCGTATTTTACGGATCCTTAATACCGGGGTGCCTAACACCTTTCCCGGGGGATCACCAGAACCCTTACCCAAACATTGGTACAGATTGGTTTTTCTTTTAAAACTTAACCGTTTTAAATGAACCCTTTCGAACTGGTTTTCCTAACTTACCTATAAGTTAGGTGGCGACTCTAAAAATAATGTCCATTTAGAGTACCATCCACGTAGAAGTGTATTTTTTTCTTTTTCCCGGTACGATTGACAATCGTACTTCCCCGGGACACTTTCCTTTTTAAATGAGGAAAGTACAAATACGAATCGAAAAAAATAGAACCGCTAAAACTCTCCCCTCTGTCTCTACCACGGCCTGCTGATGCCTGCGAGCCTTGCCCCGGAGGGCGTACAGATGATGACGAACCAACTGCTGATTCTGTGGTCTGAACTATAACTCGAGCACCTCTCGATGGACACTCATGCATAATATGGCCTGGCTGATCGCAAACATAACAACCATCTGAACCCAAGCGACACTGGCCAGCATGTAACTTACCACACTGAGTGCATCGTGGTAAAGGTGGCCTTATCTGGCCTGGCTCACCTCTATACCGAGGACCTGAGGCTCTGGAACCCTGACCTGGTCCTGAATAAGTAGATCGATCAAATCTATAACCTACGAACTGCGGAGGCGCATTAGCCGGTAAATGGGCTTAATGTATAGGATACTGCTGCCTCTGACCACCTCTGAACTCATTGATAGAACCTGAAGAATAGCTCTCTTACTCTAACCCCTATTATGCTCGCTCTCGACCCTCCGCTGTTGCTTACGCTTCTCAAGGTTCTGAGCGTGTGCCTGAATGCGGGAAATGTCCATACCTGTCTGAAGTGAGGCCGTCATGCAGTTATCAATCAAGTGTGGTCCTAATCCGATCACGAACCGATAAACCCGATCCTCCTTCTCAGCTACAATAGCTGGAGCATATCTAGCCAATGAATTAAAGCGAAGACTATACTCCCGAACACTCATGTTGCCCTGTCTAAGGTTCAGGGCATCCTCCTTCTCAACTCTTGTCATACTGCTGGAGGGGCATTCTCCCCTCTAGATAGCTCCCAAGTCTCATACCACTGAACAACAACATCCCGTAGTCTATAGGAAGCCAACTCCATTGACTTAGTCTTGCTAGCGTGCATCACCCTCAGGGTCCTCTACATCCTATCAATAAAATCCTGCGTGTCCTCATTCTGATCAGATCCGAAGAACTCTGAAGGGTCTAAATTAATGAAATCCCTGGCCCTCGCACTGATAGCCCTATCAGCAACATCAACACCCGCGCCCTGGCGTCAGGCCTGAGTGGCCACTAACCGAGTCAACAATTGAATAGCATCCTGCATCTGCTGACCAGGTGCATCAGGTGGAGGAACTGGGGGTGTTGGAGCTGAAGCTGGGGCTGGAGCTCCTCTATGCTCCTTTGGAGTGGGCGGAGTATGAGAGATCCGAGATGGAACCTTATTCTGGGACTCGCCCTCCTCGATATCTACAGGTGGTACCCGACCGGTTCTCCTACCTGCCAGTGACTTACCCTTCCGGTCCGCTGAAGCTTTCCTCATCACAGGTATTACTGAAATCACAACATATGGTCAGGAAAAGGGAATTCTCATAACATGGCTCTATCGCACGATTTAGGATAAGAAGGAAAGACAACCATCCTAAATGCCCTGTAGCCTCCTGTTTATAAGTGTGATGCACAACACACCCATAAAAAAGACTCTACTAGACACGGCCCGTAGACAACCCTAGGACGAACTGCTCTGATACTAAGTTTGTCACGACCCAAACTGGAGGGCCATGACGAGCACCCGGGCCCTACCTGCCGAGCACCGCTAACATACTTTTCTATCATGATCATGAACAAGAGTGGACCTCGGGGGTCACCAGATGAAAGTCAGTTAAATCATATGAGAAATATACTGAGAAAGGGATGAGCCCAAGAAGACATAATATGCATCTATGCTGGTCAAAAACTGAGCAAGCCGATAAGGCCAATGTGAAGTACAATACAGCGAAAATATAGGCCGAAGGGGCCATACGAAATCTAACTAAACCATGACTGTCTACAAGCCTCTACTCGAGGATCTGACATAAAGAGGTCGGGACAGGGCTCCGCCATACCTGTATGTACAAAAAAGAATATCGTACCAAAACTAGACCGTATCTCCGGAACGAGAGGAGTGCTCCAATGTCAACTAAACAACAACCTACAGCGGTGGATCGTCAACCTGTCTACCTGAACTTGCGGGCATAAAGCGCAGCACCTCCAGAAAAGGGACGTCAGTATGGACAAAGTACTGAGTATATAAGACATGAAGAACAACATAATAAAGACCTGAAGGTAACAAGAGATAAAAGAGAGTCAACCTGTTCATCTGAATGCCATTGAGGGTATATGAAATGCATGCTTTCTTTTAATAATATATATATATATATATATATATATATATATATATATATATATATATATATATATAAGGCATACTATAGGGCTGTACCGTCATCATTAAGCCACTCTTTGGTGCCATCATCATCATACCGTA
This sequence comes from Lycium ferocissimum, assembly GCF_029784015.1. NCBI lineage: Eukaryota > Viridiplantae > Streptophyta > Magnoliopsida > Solanales > Solanaceae > Lycium > Lycium ferocissimum. The sequence continues at coordinate 58,461,677 of NC_081349.1, read as the reverse complement.
CCCAACTACAGTGATGTGCATAATAGGGGCCATACCCGGCCGACTATAGCACGACTCAGTGTGATAAAATAGATAAATATATATAATGCATGAATGAGTGCACAAAGAGGCATTACGACTCTATCGGAGTGACGTAAGGTCGATATACCTCCGATTACCATTATGGAACTGAGTTAACGGAATTCGAACAACATTTTCCGTATATTATCTACTTCCACCCAATTCCAAAACAACTTCAAAACATCAATAACAATATCAAAAACAACATAGCCAAGATATTACATTTAAACTAGACTTAAATCAGTCCAAGACTTCCTTTCAAAATCAGTCCATAGCCAATAACTTCAACACAACACCTTATGACCTTTCCACCATGATTCTCTTCACTTTTAAGACTTGCTAAACCTTCAAATAAACTCAAAGTAAGAGAGAGAATGAAGAACATACCTTATAGCTTGAAGAACTTCAGCCCACACAACTTACTTCAAGACTAAGTTGCCACAAGTTCAACTAGAAGCAAGAACAAACACCTTCTATGAGCTAATTGAGGTTTTAAAGCTTGATCTTCTCTTGTAATTATTTGGGATGATTATGGATGACTTGAGAGAGCTTAAAGGGTCACTAGGTTTTTGTTTTTATGAAACAAATGAACCCCAAGCCGTGGCAATAAATTTATAAGCCAAGGACAATTCTCCAACGCCACATTTTCACGGACCACTTTCACGGCCGTGAAATGTTTCACGGACCGTGAAATGGTCCGTGGAACACTTCTAGTGAGCCACTAAGTTTCCACCAATTCCACGGTGGCGAACCAACATTTTCACGGTCCGTGAAATGATTCACAATTAGTGCAATGGCCTTAATCCGATTTTCCGACGAGACGTATTCTTTCCGATTCGTTTGACGTCTAACCTTTGTACTTTTTTCCAAATATGGCTAAGAACTTATATAACTCTGAATTGAACCCATAGGCCTCATACACTACTCATACACTACTTCCCAAATGATTCCCAATACAAGCTTAGGACAAACGACTTAAGATGAAACTTTAATGTACGCGAAAGACGAGATGTAACAGTAATCTTACCCCAAATAAGCTATCAATTCCTTTTATTTCCAAAACCCCCATTTTCAAAAAGACTATACAACTAACCCATTGGAGAAAACTAATAGAGAAATAGTGATTTGAGCTAGAAAATAGTATCCCAAGCTAACCCATAATTTATTAACCTTAAACAACCATAAAATTAGTTCTAAACACCATTTACTCACCTAGGGTTTTACAAGTCACAGTGTTTTTCCCCAAATCCCTCCATCCTAAGCATGGGAGATTCAACAATGGAAGATAAGAGACATGAATGGAAGAAGTGAGACAGAGTTGACCTTACCCTCTCCAATGACCATTGATTTTCTTTGGAAATTATCTTTAACCAGTTCTAGAAAGGTATTGGTGTAAAATGAGGTACAATCCCGAAGTGGGGAAATAAAAGCTAGGTCAGATTCAGCGATTTTCATGGAAGCGAAAGGAGACTCGCTAGGGGGCCCTCTCTTCTACGGAGAAATGATTCGCTGAGGCAAACTCACTTAACTTGCCATTTTCCACTGAAGCGGATGAAGTATCGCAGATACGAGCATGCCGGCGCGGTCCGATGATCGCTGGTATGAAACAGCTTAACCCAAAAGTCCTGAGTTGATTTGAATTCCTTCCCAACACGGCTATAAGACACCCTTACTCGTAAACCCCACGCATAACAACTATCGATGGGAACTCAAACAAGGGGTATTCCGGGAAGTGAATAAGGGAAGTCCGTAATGACCAAATGAGTCATTACATCAATATGGTAAAATGTAAAACAATATCTATAAAGACAACAGAATTTACTAAGCACCTATTATAAATAATATGCATGTTTAGCTCATCAATGTTTTACTCAATTGTAAGTTTTTGAAGAGACTTGGCTTATTTTTGAAGCTATCATCCTCTGATTCCTCTTGTTTCAATATGTAAAAAGTTTATGTCCTTCTCTTTTCTAATTTATCATTATGTTTTTTAATTCTCTAAATACTTTGTTGGATCTATGAATTTTGGTCCAATAATTGTGATATCTCAAAGATCAGAATGACGAGCCTCCACAAACATCTGTTTATCATTCCTTCGTGTACTCAGGTGCTTCTTTTAAAGTTAATAAATCCATTACTATTGTTAACTCTTGTTAGTCTTAGGTTTTTAAAGGGTACTAGTTTCTCGGCCCGTACGTTGCACGTGTACACTGAGTCATGTCGTACATAACTTTGTTTGAGTTTATGAAAATTAATAACATAATCAAAATTTAATCAATGTCATATATACTTCTATTCATTAATGTTGTAAAATATAAAGTAATATCTACAAACACAACAATATTTATTATGCACCTATTATAAATAAGATGCATGTTTAGCTCCTCAATGATATGCTCAATTGTAAGTTTTTGAAGAGACTTGGCTTATTCATAAAGGTATCATCCTCTGATTTCTCTTGTTTCAGGATGTAAAAAGTTTCTCTCTTTATCTGTTCTAATTTATCACTAGATATTTTTTTTAAAATTCTCTAAACACTTCATTGTATGTATTTATGTCCAAAAATATTAGTATTTCAAAAAATCAAAATGACGAGGTTCCAAAAACTTTTGTTTATAATGGCTTCGTGCAGCTCAGGTACTTCTTTTAGAGTTAATGAATCCATTACTGATGTTAACTCTTATTAGTTTTAGATTTTTTAACGGTACGTGGGTTGCACGTGTATGAAACCCTATTTCTCCTCAGAGTTAGAGAATCATGCTTAAATTCATGAAATACCTCGGATACAAGTATATATTATATATATATATATATATATATATATATATATATATATATATATATATATATATATATATAGTGTCATGCTCAATCATGTTTCAGATAATTGTATTCTTGTTTTTCATTACGATTGTCATGAACTTGTCTGTAATCCATGTATGCTCGTGTTATCTTTTCCATGAGCTCTCAGATATCAGTTATGAACTCAGATTTGTTCCATTATATGAATTTTTACTTGCTTTCATGAATCAAAAATTATATACATATATTTATACAGATTTTCATGTGAAACTATTTACAAACCATGTTTTTCATGACCCAACTCATGGATCGAGTGGGCACCCACACAATCCCCCCTGACGGGTGAACCCTTCCTTACTCAACAGTTCAATAAATCAAGCGGAAGAAAATATAAGTACTAAACAGTCTTTAATCATATAAATAAATACTAAGTGCGGAATAATACTACAATGCCCCAAAATCTAGTCAAAGTACAAGAGCCACTAAATATACGTAAGTCTGGAATGTCAAATAACATAGTCTACAAATATCGTCTCGGAACAATGGACATATATCATAAGAAGATTTTTTCGAGCTGCTGGTCAGAAATATAGCTCACCCTGGAAACTCATACTAAGGGCCTCAGGAAAGTCATGTTATATCCCGTATTTTGTACGTCGGGATATTCCGAGCTAAGTGTGGAAAGTTAAGAACAAGGCTATTTTCCGATTTCGTTTTAAGGCATAAGTCGCTTATGATTTTGTTGGTATGGAATATTAAGGAATTTGGGGTTAAAAGTGAATTATGAAAAGTTAGACATTTCATGAAAATTTGGGGCCAAAAGTGAAGTTTTGAAACTTAAATTCATGAAAATATGGCCATGTGGCCGTGGGTGTGTGGGGTGTGGGCCATGGTACACTTGTGTAATTTATATAAGTTTAGGAAGATGACTAATTCATCACTTTTTATCATCTTCACCCCCTTAGAATTTTGTAGAACTTTGGAGAAAGCTAAGGGGAACCATTCGGCCATAGTCCAGCCGAAAATGGTGTCCCAAAATTTGATCAAGAAAAATTATGTTCTCCTAGCTTTCCTACTAATTGAAAGGCCCTCGTTAACGTGGAGTAGTTGTTGGAACAAGAAAACCATTTTTGTGCCATGAACAAGGCCTAGCCGAGAGGGAAGTGGAATGGAAGAAGGTAAGGCTTAATCTCCATTTTTATATGTTATGCATGGTTTGTGTATGTTGTGATATGTAGAAATGAATAAAGTTCATGAAATTGTGGTGTTGAAGTTGGCCGTGTATGTTGAGGTTTGGCCATGCATGTGTAGTGTTGAATAGGAGTGAAGAACTAATTTCATTTAGTATATTTTGGTTGTTGTGTTGTGGATTATGTAATGAAAATGAAGATATTAAATGATACAAGTTGAAGTTGGGACCATTTGTGAGTTAATGTAGAAGTTGGTGTATCGGTAATATAGTTTCTTGCATTTACATGAATGATATTATAATGTGTGGTTATTGATATAGTTTATGAAATTGGAAGAAGGAAATATATTGTTGTTGTTTTCTTGAACTTGGAAGGTTTCGGCTGCATGATGTATGGGTGTGGGCTGATTTGAATAATTTTGTGGATTGTCGGAAATGTTCCCGAATCTTGTTTGAATGACCTTGGGCTAGTCTTTGAATATGCGAGCATCGATATTGGCTTGAAAGTATGTAGTTGAATTGAATGTAATTGAATGTCGTCGAATTATGTAGAAAGGAGTTATTAAAGTTAGAATGCGTTTGGGATTAATTATTGATGTTGTCTATATGATCGTTGGTATTGTTGTTGGTGATCTTGATTGAGTTGAATTGTCGGGGATGTTGGATTTATAGGGGAGATGCTGCCCAAATTTCTGCAAATAAGTGATGGCTTGGAATTGAGTTCTTCGGTGTTTATGACTAATGGTTGCTGTCTAATGACATTATTGTAGATCGTGAGAAGCCGAGACGTAAGTCTGGATTAGCTTAGGGAGCGGCCAAGGTATGTAAAGCTCAACCTTTCTTTCTTTTGGCATGTCCTAGTGATAAGTAGGCTATGACACGAGCCTCGAGGTAACTCCATTCTTGCGATCCGAGTATGTCTACGATTCTTATACACTCCTTGACCTCCGCCCTCTTAATAGAGTTGAGCCATGGTCTTTATGTCTTTTGTATGATTGGATTCAATGTTGCATGAAGAATTTTGTTCTTAAAAGATCCTATGTCTAAAAATGGCCATAATTTTCGTAGACAGAACCACCGGATCGCCTCGATATGCTCGTAGGAGGTTCTATAGCGTATTATGACTATAATGTTCATAGGCGGGCTCGGATTGGTTGGATACTTGTCCGTGGCCCCGCGAGACTTTCCTTTGTATAGTTCTGACGACTTTTGGAAAGAACTTAAAATGACTATCACCCCGACCCCCGAGTATGATCACTTACTTATCTGCTAAATCTGTAATGAGGATTTGTATGTATATGATTTTGATATGTAACTATGATGGCTAAAGTTCTATTTGATATGTTCCCGAGAAACATTCGGGAGAAACTGGATTTGACTATGACTATTGGCTTGGTTTTTAAATGATAGTCTATTTTGATTGTTCTATGGAATCTGTGTAAATGTATGAAATTGCATATAGATCCCACGAATCTGCTCGTTCCTACTATTGTTACATCCTTCGCCGAGTCCCGGGCCGGTTGTTATCGTGCGCACGATCCGAAGTATGATGAGTTTCTGATATGATATGATATGTTTCCGAAGTATGATGTGTCCGGTACGCCGAGCCCCTCTTGGCCGGGTACCGTGTATAGATGATATGATGTGACGATGTGTGACGGAGATACGGAGATATGAAACGTTCCGAAGTATGATGAGTTGTGGCGCCCGAGACAGGAGGGGCGACCACGTTCTGTCCGCCGGGTCCTATTACGGGCCGCATAGGGTATGTGATATGACAATATGATGATATGATGACATGATGATTTGATAATGTGATAATCTGATGATATGATAATCTGATGATCCGATGATATGGGGGGTGATTAACTACTTATGTCACTCGGTCCATTATGGGTCGGATATGACATATGATATTGGTATGCATGATTTGTAACTCAGGAGTAAGCATTTGAGCATTCTGACTATCATATTTGTCTTCTGTGTCTCTTATGTATGATTTGTATTTCAGACGCACGCACTTTGCTAATTTGGCTACTATGCTCACTTTCTGTACCCCTTACTTCGGTTATGACCTTGTTTTCTGTATTCCATGCCTTACATACTCAGTACATATTCTGTACTGACCCCCTTTCTTCGGGGGCTGCGTTTCGTACGCGCGGTACACCCGTGCGAGTCAAGACATTAGTAGAAGATGTTCCAGCTGGATTGGCGAGCTCCTTTTCTTTCCGGAGTGCTGCCGAGTCAGAGTGTTTACGTTATGGTATCTGGAGTATGTTAGAGACTTTGCAGACAGTGTCGTGTATATAAGATGTCAGCCTTGTAAGCGGCTATGCAAGCCGATGTATTACTATGCATTGTATTATAAGTTTCATATGTTACAGATTTTGTTTGATTTGATAAGGATGAAGAACATGTTTGAGTCCGAAAAATTTTCACTATGTATTTATGTCATAATTTGCGGGCCCAATATAGTTATGAGTATAGCGAGAGTCAGAGGGTTCGCTCGGCCCTAAATAAGGGTCGGGTGCCCATCACGCCCTATTAGAAATTAGGGTGTGACAAATTAGTATCAGAGCGGTTCGTCCTAGGGGTTGTCTGCAAAGTCGTGTCTAGTAGAGTCTTGTTTATGGTGTGAAGCACGCCACATTTATAAACAGGAGGATACGGGGCATCTAGGGTGGTTACTCTTCTTTGACATCTTAGATCGTACCGTAGAGCCAAGTCATAGGAAATGAGATTTCCGACACTAACCTTTGATTTCGGCAGGAGAAAGGCATCGACGGAAGAAAGTGATTAACGAAAGTGGAAGCTACAAAGCATGCAGGTAAGCAAAGGTATGAAGGATATATGTCCGGTAAGATATCGAAGTGAGATTGCAACACAAGTTGAAGATTAAAAAGGAAAGTAAATAAGAAAGTGTAACAGGTGCCGTTTGAGTTGGGTATACGAGGTACGTTCATTATTTTTGTACTGTTGATGGCAATGGGAGCCCTGTGTGGCTGTGATATGATATGATATATATATATATATATATATGTTGGCCCTGTGAGGCATTGTTGGTATTCCCTGTTTGAGATGGTAACAACTACAGGGGAAACTCTGCCGAAAATTTTCCAGAAATAAAGAAAGAATGAGGTTTAGGTTTGTGATATGTCTTGAAAAGGGGTCGTGCCAATAGTAATGATAAAATTTGACTAAGTTACGAGCACGGCCGACCTCGAGAAAGAAGTTAATTGCGGAATTGGGGGGCAAGAATAATTAGAAGTTCGATATCGACACGATGAAAAGAATTTGGAAAGGACTTGTAATCCTAAAAGACGATCTCAAAAAGGGCTGGTAGGTCGTGACAGAGTGTTATCTAAGGTACTGACTGAATGGACAAGTACGGACGAATTACGACGAGCCTATGGTCAAAGAAGTAATAGTACGACTAAGACAAGAGTAGGGGAAAAGAATTGTAACTGGCATGAATGTACTGATAAGACAGCTTGTGAAACGATAAGGATAAAGTTGATCGGAAAAGATAAAGGGTTAGGAAGTGTTATATTACTAGAATGATTACGAAGAAGATATGATGCGAATGTAATGAGGGTTGTCACGAGATTAAGTAAAGCCTAGTAAGGAAGCGGCCAAAGCTATGATGTAACCTATGTAGCTAGAACATAAATGTGAGTATGGAATGGAAAAGTGAGCCATAACACGAATAAGGAAGGCTTATCAAGTTCTGTAGGGGCTGAATAAGGGTTATATAATAACGACAATGAAAGCGAGAGTAAGAAGAGAAAGGGTAGTCGGAAGAAAGGGAATAAGAAGGGAGTGAGGCAACAGTGTAGCAACAGGCCATGACATGTATAGCCAGGGATACAAGTGCTATAAGTGACGGGACGGTAAAAGACTCAGATATAGAAAGGACGAAGAATGAGGTAAGATGAGAGCAGCATCCAAAGGCCAATTAACCGAGTATTTATAAGTAACGGCGATCAAGGTGCATTCGGCACCGTTGAGAATCTGGGAGTTCAAGACGGGAATATAGTTATATCTAGAGGTAAAGAGCGAATATTGAGAAGTGGAAAGGGTTAAAATAGTAATTGTGAAGTCGGGAGAGTATGAGACCCTTCTAATACGGAGGGAAACGCGTTATGGGAACGTTTCGAAATCTGTTAAGACTTCAACTTGCTCCAGATTATGTGACAAAGGTCGTACGGTGAGTTGGACACAATTATACGAGCGTTAAAGCGTCGTATTTCGTCGGAGTTTCAAAGTTAAGGGTGCTGGAGTGAGAGAAATCTCAGGATGGGTGACCCCCTGGGAAGTTTTCTGAAAGTCTTACAAATTCAGACGTAAGAAGCAAATGAGAAGTGAGGTTAATCTAAGGAAGATTAGAGTTTGCGGAGTGGGCATAAACCTTAAAAAATCGCGTAGAACGGGACGAATTAGACCGGTAAAGAGAAAGAAAGTGCATCACAGCTCTAGAATTAGGGTGAGTTTGAGTAGTGTTGGGAACATTTTGTAAACAAGATGTTGGGAACTATGTATATACATAGGTATGCACGGGATACCCCGTATATGGCTATATCAGCGGATACGTGCATTCCGGCAATCAACGGGGCGGTGTATAGAAAGCATTAATCGGACAGGGCAACGAGGTCCAAGTGGAAAAATATATACATGGCGCAAATGTTACAAGGAAAGCTGACGCCGTTTTCACTACAGATTAAGCTTGGAAAGTTCTAATACAATGATATTTAGAAAAGAAAGAAAGTGAGTAAACGAACGGCAACGGGAACCAAAATGTCGGAATAAAAGCGCCGCCTAATTAAGAGTGGAAATGCGGACATAGGGTGAAGGCTAATCGGATAATGGCATAAGTACACCCCTAAAGGGGGGAAGCGAGTGCGAGAGATGCAAATGTAAGATGAAGACAATCGACACCACAGTACCTTGGATCCGAATGTTAGGTCTGCAGGTAAGGTTCCTTGCTGAGACAAGTTAGTAGGGTCCGAAAGCTAGCCAGAGGGGTAAAAGCTAGAATGGTAATTGAGATAGTGCTGAGAATTAATCGTGAAGGTCTTAAATGATATGACCTTAGAAGGTGGATGCTTACAGAAAAGAGGGAATACGACAAAAGAATAATAGCGAGCAGCTACAGGGACATTGTGAAGGGCAACACGGCTATGTTGGATTAGAGGTTAAGATGTGGGCAATGGAGTTGTTCACTAACGATACTGCGGCCTACAAGTAGCAAGGGAGAAAGATAGAAAACTTCCGATAGTAGGAAGTGAGGAAAGGAAGAAAAAAAAAACTTAGCCGAGATATATTGTCCTGATTACGTGGTTTGTAAGGTAAGAATGTTGCGTAGCAAGGATGTGATTTTTTTTAAGCTATTATGATGGGGTAATAACAGGAAAGAGGTGATTCGAGAAGCTGAAAAGGAAATGAAGAAAAAATATAATTGGTAGATGAGACTGCATACTATCGCAATAAAGGAACCCCCCCCCCGAGATCCTTAAGACCCTATATGACTAGTTGAACAATCGAGGATGAATGTTCTAAAGGGGGGAAGGATGTTATATCCCGTATTTTGTACGTCGGGATATTCCGAGCTAAGTGTGGAAAGTTAAGAACAAGGCTATTTTTTGATTTCGTTTTAAGGCATAAGTCTCTTATGATTTTGTTGGTATGGAATATTAAGGAATTTGGGGTTAAAAGTGAATTATGGAAAGTTAGACATTTCAAGAAAATTTGGGGCCAAAGGTGAAGTTTTGGAAACTTAAATTCATGAAAATATGGCCATGTGGCCGTGGGTGTGTGTGGTGTGGGCCATGGTACACTTGTGTAATTTATATAAGTTTAGGAAGATGACTAATTCATCACTTTTTATCATCTTCACCCCCTTAGAATTTTGTAGAACTTTGGAGAAAGCTAAGGGGAACCATTCGGCCATAGTCTTGCCGAAAATGGTGTCCCAAAATTTGATCAAGAAAAATTACATTCTCCTAGCTTTCCTACTAATTGAAAGGCCCTCTTAAACGTGGAGTAGTTGTTGGAACAAGAAAGCCATTTTTGTGCCATGAACAAGGCCTAGCCGAGAGGGAAGTGGAATGGAAGAAGGTAAGGTTTAATCTCCATTTTTATATGTTATGCATGATTTGTGTATGTTGTGATATGTAGAAATGAATAAAGTTCATGAAATTGTGGTGTTGAAGTTGGCCGTGTATGTTGAGGTTTGGCCGTGCATGTGTAGTGTTGAATAGGAGTGAAGAACTAATTTCATTTAGTATATTTTGGTTGTTGTGTTGTGGATTATGTAATGAAAATGAAGATATTAAATGATACAAGTTGAAGTTGGGACCGTTTGTGAGTTAATGTAGAAGTTGGTGTATCGGTAATATAGTTTCTTGCATTTACATGAATGATATTGTAATGTGTGGTTATTGATATAGTTTATGAAATTGGAAGAAGGAAATGTGTTGTTGTTGTTTTGTTGAACTTGGAAGGTTTAATTTGCATGATGTATGGGTGTGGGCTGATTTGAATAATTTTGTGGATTGTCCGAAATGTTCCCGGATCTTGTTTGAATGACCTTGGGTTAGTCTTTGAATATGCGAGCATCGATATTGGCTTGAAAGTATGTAGTTGAATTGAATGTAATTGAATGTCGTCGAATTATGTAGAAAGGAGTTATTAAAGTTAGAATGCGTTTGGGATTAATTATTGATGTTGTCTATATGATCCTTGGTATTGTTGTTGGTGATCTTGACCGAGTTGAATTCTCGGGGTTGCTGGATTTATAGGGGAGATGCTGCCCAAATTTCTGCAAATAAGTGATGGCTTGGAATTGAGTTCTTCGGTGTTTATGACTAATGGTTGCTGTCTAATAACATTATTGTAGATCGTGAGAAGCCGAGACGTAAGTCTGGATTAGCTTAGAGAGCGGCCAAGGTATGTAAAGCTCAACCTTTCTTTCTTTTGGCATGTCCTAGTGATAAGTAGGCTATGACACGAGCCTCGAGGTAACTCCATTCTTGCGATCCGAGTATGTCTACGATTCTTATACACTCTTTGACCTCCTCCCTCTTAATGGAGTCGAGCCATGGTCTTTATGTCTTTTGTATGATTGGATTCAATTTTGCATGAAGAATTTTGTTCTTAAAAGATCCTATGTCTAAAAATGGCCGTAACTTTTGTAGACAGAATCGGATCGCCTCGATATGCTCGTAGGAGGTTCTATAGCGTATTATGACTATAATGTTCATAGGCGGGCTCGGATTGGTTTGATACTTGTCCGTGGGCCCGCGAGACTTTCCTTTGTATAGTTCTGACGACTTTTGGAAAGAACTTAAAATGACTATCACCCCGACCCCGAGTATGATCACTTACTTATCGCTAAATGTACGTAATGAGGATTTGTATGTATATGATTTTGATACGTAACTATGATGGCTAAAGTTCTATTTGATATGTTCCTGAGAAACATTCGGGAGAAACTGGATTTGACTATGACTATTGGCTTGGTTTTTAAATGATAGTCTGTTTTGATTGTTCTATGGAATCTGTGTAAATGTATGAAATTGCATATAGATCCCACGAATCTGCTCGTGCCTACTATTGTTACATCCTTCGCCGAGTCCCGGGCTAGTTGTTATCGTGCGCACGATCCAAAGTATGATGAGTTTCCGAAGTATGATGAGTTTCTGATATTATATGATATGTTTCCGAAGTATGATGTGTCCGGTACGCCGAGCCCCTCTTGGCCGGGTCCCGTATATATATGATATGATGTGACGATGTGTGACGGAGATACGGAGATATGAAACGTTCCGAAGTATGATAAGTTGTGGCGCCCGAGACAGGAGGGGCAACCACGTTCTGTCCGCCGGGTCCTATTACGGGCCGCATAGGGTATGTGATATGACAACATGATGATATGATGACATGATGATTTGATAATGTGATAATCAGATGATATGATAATCTGATGATATGATAATCTGATGGGGTGATTAACTACTTATGTCACTCAGTCCCATTATGGGTCGGATATGACACATGATATTGGTATGCATGATTTGTAACTCAGGAGTAAGCATTTGAGCATTCTAACTATCATATTTGTCTTCTGTGTCTCTTATGTATGATTTGTATTTCAGACGCACGCACTTTGCTAATTTGGCTACTATGCTCACTTTACGTACCCCTTACTTCGGTTATGACCTTGTTTTCTACGTATTCCATACCTTACATACTCGGTACATATTTCGTGCGACCCCTTTCTTCGGGGGCTGCGTTTCATGCCGCGCGGTACACCTGGTGGCGAAGACATTAGTAGAAGATGTTCCGGAATGGATTGGCGAGCTCCTTTTCTTTCAGTCTTTGTAGAGTCGAGTGCTTACGTTATGGTATCTGGAGTATGTTAGAGACTTTGCAGACAGTGTCGTGTATATAAGATGTCAGCCTTGTAAGCGGCTATGCAAGCCGATGTATTACTATGCATTGTGTTATAAGTTTCATATGTTACAGATTTTGTTTGATTTGATAAGGACGAAAAACATGTTTGAGTCTGAAAAATTTTCACTATGTATTTATGTCATATTTTGCGGGCCCAGTATAGTTATGAGTATAGCGAGAGTCAAAGGGTTCGCTCGGCCCTAAATAAGGGTCGGGTGCCCATCACGCCCTATCGAAAATTAGGGTGTGACAAGTCACTCGCGAGGTGCTGAAGTGGACCTGTAGCAAACTCTGCACTCAGAAAAGAGTACAGGAAGGTAGTATCAGTACAAACACTATGTACTACTAGGTATCATAGGTCGACAACAAATAGTTCTCGTATATGAAGAATGAACCAACAAGTAGGCATTTAAGAAATCAGGCATACTCACAAATCAGATCATCATAATAATAAAGGAATTCCACCAACCGAAAGTCACACAGATATTAAGCCTAGGCGGAGTCACAATACTGCAAATCTGTCAAGTCAAATAATTGATCCTTACCACAAGAATAATCCATCAGTCAACACCAAGAATCAATAATAAAATTGTCATATGATTTCGTGGATGAAATGTATTGATATGCAATGCAATGCACTGGCCGATCCCTCGAACCTGTACACACATGCTCCGGACAGAAAATCAACGTCTCGAAAGTCATGGCCCGCGAGGGACCCATGATTTCCATGTACACCACTCACATCTGGACCGCACATCGGATTCACGAGTTCACAAGTTCTTTTCTTTTCACAATCCGGCAAAAACCTCGGATGCTCCACTTTTCTCACTTATCATCATCAGTACCAAGTCAGATGTTCATATCAATGCATCATATGAAATGAGTATGTATGCCATGCATGATATCAATATCAACAACAAATCATAATCAGGATCTCATTCGTGTCTTATCATAAGTACACATCACAATTCAATCTTTTATACTTAACCTTCCTTTTTACTATCATAAGTGGACATTAAAGAGAGAGATGAATGCAATACAACATAACATAGCAAGAATGGCGACAAGCGCAATCATAGGAAATAAGGCGACAAGCCCAACATGACAAATATGGCGATAAGCCCACACGACAGCTGCCATAACTAACCTAATTGAAATCCATCCTTACTCCATACCCGAAGGCCTAACAGGCTTTTCCCGTCAATATCAAACTCCTACATATGCTTCACTATTTGGAGTTTATCCGAAAGGTAAACCGTAACCTACCTCGTTGCCGAGCGGGTGCCACGAGCTATCCAACTTGAGCATTGCCCTTCCGAAGAGCTTCCGAACAATCAAAATCTATCAATAACGCGTTCTATGTAAGAAATAGAGACTAACGATATCCAATAAGCTAAACTACTAATCGAATCAGAAACAACCCTTTCAAATAGGGATATCAAGCCCATAAAGGCAAAATAGGAATTTTGAGATTAAAATCGGTAACCCAAAATTTTAGAAGTTCAATACTATCACCCAATTGCAATATAGACTTAAGAAATCATTAATTTCCCCATTAGATCAAAAACCTCAAATTGGGATCTAACCCTAAATTTCCATAATCTAATCCTTAATCAATTTTGAGCTCACAAGGTTTCACGATTATATTAACCAAGATTCACCAAATGAACCTTTTTTCATAGTAAGACTCAACAATTGACAACGAGTTTGTAAGCCTATCTTCCCCAATTGACATTTTTAACCTACCATGGATTCCTTTCTAAATAAATAAAATAACCACAAAGAAGTAAAAGAGAACTTACCCAATGAGGAAATCACCTCAAAGCTTTGTAAATCGCCTCTACAATCTCTTATGGTTTCAATTTAATAAATGAATGAAGAGTTCTTCGAATTAGGAATAAAAGGGGAATCTGTTTCAACGATCCTCGCTCCCGCACGCAGGATTCTGCTTATGCGCTGCCGTCTCTGTGGATATTCATCCGGTGAGGCGAACCTCATTAATTACCAGGCATCTTGCATCTACTGGCCAAGTCCTGCATGGGCTGACCCACAGAGGCGGAAACACACCCGCTGAAGAGGAACATCAGAAAACCAGATTTTTCTGGTTTTCACCAAGTTCCACCCCAAATACCGATATCCACCCGAGACCTACTGAGTGCAAACTAAACATGCAGACACATGTAAAAACACGTTATGAACTCAACCGTGGCATCAAAATTCCCAATAGAGGTTACCTTGACACAATCAACCCCCAAACGGCTAACACCAAGGGTCCAAAACGCTCTCGAATGTCTTGAGAACCAAACCAAACATACCACCAAGTCACAATCTATCACGACCCAGCTATGGGGCCATGACGGGCACTCGGAGCTGACCACCGAGCACCTCTTATTAGGCTAATCATCATACTCACCCTGAACATATATAATCTCTAAAGCAACACATGTCTATATACATAAGCCCTCACGGCTACAAAAATGATATACAAGAATACATGTAGTCATCATTAAACCTCTATTACCCATACATACATATCTACGAGCCTCTACTAGAGTACTAGACATAAAGACAGGACAGGACCCCGTCGTGCACAAATATTTACACAAAATAATATCTCAAAATGGTACTTCCGGAATAATGGAGTGCTCCTGTAAACCTGCTGATGGCTCCTACGAATCTGCACTGTCTCTCTGTCTACCTGTGGGCCTGAACACAATGTCCATAAGAAAGGACGTCAGTACGAATGTTGTGCTGAGTATGTAAGGCATGAATAATACTGGTATAATAAAGAAATCATGAAAACATGGGATAAAGATATAACTTGCTTAACCTTCATATCATACATACCACATACACTATTATCGTAAACCCGCGTCCGGGGAACCTTTAAAGAATCGTATGTAGCCCGCCTTCGCGGTGACATGTCCCGCCATCTAGGCACGGTGGAATCATATGCAGCCCGCCTTCGCGGTGACATGTCCGGCATCTAGGCACGGTGGAATCATATGCAGCCCGCTTTTGCGGTGACATGTCCGGCCATCTAGGCACGGTGGAATCGTATCATCGTATACTTATCATAAAATTAACATAACCTTATCATAGATTTATCATAAAGCTTGCATTAGAATTCAAAGATAATCTATGACTATACCGGGGTGACGTAAGGTCGCGAACCCCCCCCCCCCCCGATTCCATTATGGAGTAATCATAATCATTATACCTCACCTTGAAGGAACTAGCATTATAAGGTGGGTCTACCAATAATGAATAATATCAAAGAATCACGTAAAGATCATTAGTTGCATAGAAGTATCATATCATGAGCTCTAGGGTCTTTGGACATAGACTCATCATCATCACATTCGTAATATATCTCTTATCTTCATCTCATAAATACTTCTCAATAGGCACAGGCTTATAATTTCCGGAACGTAAGAAGGTCATGGGAGGTAAGGAAGTCAAATCATAAAATAGGTTTATCAAGCCCATAAATAACACCATCATCACCATCATTATCATAGAACATACCTCATCTCTAGCTCATAAGAAACTCTTAAAAATCATAAACTCTCAACTTTTAGGATATAGGAAGGTCATGGAAATATAGATAGAAAATGAGAATATAAGAGTCATGCCTTTACGAAAGAAAAGAACTAGCCTTACATACCTTTACGTTTCGCTAACTTTATTGCTTGAACGCTTCCTTCCAATATTCACGTTTCTACCTTCAAGAGAGTTCATACTAAAATTAGATAATCGAAGACATACTTAGGCTTAAGCTAAAGCTAACGAAAATTGGGTAACATCTTCCTTTATTTCGATGACTTCCTCCACATAATAAATAACTCCCAATATCAACAACAACACCCACAATATCTTAATCAACAACTCCATCAAGCTAGACATTATTGAATGCTCAACATTCCCTATCAAACTCCTTTATAACCCTAACTATAGCACCATACCGTATCCGTCCTCATACAACACCTCTACAACATCTTTAATACTATTTATAGCAAGATTATACTAATTACATATCAAGAACTATGATTTAAGTCAAGTCATGATTCAAGAATATCATTATTTTCATATTTGCACTCCATATTCTCCTCCTTTCCATAATCCAAGTCTTTTAATCCCCCAATACTCTCAATAATATGAAATAAAAACTCAACTTAATCACTTGGGAATAAGCCTTGAGTCACTCTACTCCATTAGAATGGAATCTCCCACTTGCATGCCAAAGAAATTCCTACTCTTCACAAACCCTAATAGGCTTCCTAGTACATGAATCTCTTAGTCTTTATTTTTATCTTGATTTCTTGGTATAGATTTGTTGTAGAAAATAGAGGGAGGGTTTTAGAGGATTCTAGAGAGATATAGGATCTGTTTTTGGGAGAAAATAATGGAATAAAATGTGGGATCTTATATTTATAACCAGGGATGGAAAGTTCCAGATCCGCGGGTCGACAAGCAGGGTCGACGGTCGTCGGCGTGTCGACGGTCCGTCGACATGCCTCGTCGAACTGCCGCCTGAAATGTCTGAGTGCAGAACCTCGTTGAAGGTGCCAGACGACGGCTTGTCAATGTGTCGACGGTGCCAGACGACGGCTCGTCGACGTTTCGACGGTCCGTCCCTTGGGCCGTCGACGCTGACTGGTTTCAGCAGTTTTCTGAACTACTCTATTTTGCTCCGATTCGATTCATTTCACTTCTAATTCCCTTGTAATGTCAAAAATGCATACTTATACTCCTGTACACATACAAAGTAAAATATCTCGTGACCAAAGCTCTGGTGCGGATTACCGAACCAAAGGTACACACCACCAATAAGCCAAAATCTCCTTGTAATAAAACGGGAGGTGTAACATTCTTCCCCCCTTTAAAAACATTCTTCCTCGACTGTTAATGTTCTCGGGAATCCTACAAAATTTTTTGCTAGAGTTTCCCTTGTAATATGACGCTACTATCCTGTCACAACGGCCCATAATAACATTGCATGTTACACGTCAAAAATTTCCCGTTAACGTACAGTGAATAGACTAACGAAGGGCACGACGTATACGATATATTGATAAGTAAGAAATAACATTTGATGATTCTAAATGAGATTTCAAAGACATTAAGGTAGGAAACGAAAGTTGTTAAGGAAAGTAAGGTATATGTTGTGTGTCGGGCGGGATTCGATATCGAATTAATGATAGATTAAAGATGTTTTGGAGAAGAGTTATAATGTCCCTTAGATTGTTAACGAGGTGTTAAACAAGTGTCAAGAAGGTTCCATAAGGATTGGAGATCAAACGAACGACGAAGATCATTTCAGGGAAAAGGGGTTATACGACCAACTTATACGGTCCGTATAACATTATACGGTCCATATAAGGGTCCGTATAACACCCAACAGAGATGATGATTGCTTAGTGGTGAACCACGACCACTTATACGGGCGGTGCAATGTTATACGGACCGTATAAGTGTCCGTGAAAGTCCCGACGGGCTGAGTTAAGTTCAATTATATAAATGTGATCCCATTTCACTAATTTCATTTCCCACACTTCTTTATCTCTCTCAAGGCTTCTAGAGGGTTCCACACACCTCTTCCATAAGAACTCAAGAGAGATTCAAGATCAACTTCATCAAACCAACAAAATTAAGTATATGAAACTCATTGAAGTTCATCCAAGCCAAGAAATTCCAATGGAAGTGAACTAGGGTTTGGTGCAAGAAGAGTATTTCCACTCAAGGCTTATTCCTACACTATCTAAGGTAAGTTTTATGGTATTTTCATGTTGTTTAGGGTATTGAAAAGTTGAAACACTTGGATTGTAGAAGAATATAGAAAATGGGTCATGAATGTAGGAATAGTGTCATTTTGAGTAAAAGCTTGGATTGAGTCATGATTATTGAGATGTTGTGATTGTAAGTATGTTATTAATGACATTTGGAACATGGGATAAGTATTATATGTGAGAAAAAGCAATAGTGAATTATGACCATGATTATGGAGAAGTGAAGTGAAATTAAGAGATATGGATAATGTAGATGAATGATCATTGTTGCCTATAATATTGTGAATGTTGTTATGGATGAGTGGGAGTTGATATGTGATATAAGGAAAGTTGTATAAACAAAGGAAATGCTACCCAATTTTCTCTAGCATTAGTAAGCACGTTCATGTAATCGATTAGCTAATGTTAATGCGAATTCTCTTGAAGGTAGAAACGTGGGCATTGAAGGAGAACGAGCAAGCGATAGAATAGTTAAACGAAAAAGGTATGTGAGGCTAGTCCTTTCTTTCTAGGCATGAATCTTATGGCATGATTTTCCCTCCTTCTCCTTGAATTTCCTACACTCCGAAAAAACTAAGAGTCTATGTTCATGAATAGCCATATGGGATAAAGATAAGAGATACATTATGAGCACGATAATGATGATGATGAGCTTAAGTCTAAAGATTCTAGAGTTCATGATATAATGTTCCTACAAAGTTAATGATGTTTTTTATTGTATAAACTCACCTTATATGCTAGTTCCTTCAAGGTGAGGCAGAATTCTTATGAATGCTCCATAATGGAATCGGGGGTTTACGACCTTATGTCACCCCGATAAAGTACAGTAGTCTTTGAGTTTCTATGAATGCATTATGATGAGTATATGATGATGATGTTACACTGCGCCTATATGGCTGGGCAGACACCGCTAAGGCGGGCAGCGTATACACCATGTTTAGACGGCATGGGCAGACACCACTAGTGGGCGGCGTGATATGGTACCCAGGATGCGGGAGGCCTGGACGCGGGCTAATGATTATCACACCGTACCTATATGGTCGGGTAACTTATATAAATATATATACATGACATGATGATGATTATGAAGTACGCTAGCATGCATTATTTCTTTTATAATTGACAGTCAGTTACAGATTTCTCTTCACTTAATATCTCCTTATGTCATTGATATGTCATTATTGTTTATGCCTTACATAATCATTTCAATGTTCGTACTGACGTCCGTTTTCTTTGGACGCTGTGTTCATACCCACAGGTAGATAGGGAGGTGATCCAGACTCGTAGGAGCTATTAGCTGACTTGAGAGCACTCCATTGTTCCGGAGGTGCCATTGGTTTATTCTTTTGTGTATATATATGTTTTGGGCATGACGGGGTCCTGTCCTGTCCATATGTCTAGTACTCCAGTAGAGGCTCGTAGATACGTATGTGGGTAGTATGGTCTCACAGTTTCTCATCGTATATATATATATATATATATATATATATTATTTTGATAACCGAAAGGCTTATGTATATAAAGTAAATATGTTTCAAGTGAAAACTGGTTTTACTATGATTTGAGTATAAGATTAACGAATGAATGCTTGATGTGTATGATGAGTAATAGAATGAGTGGTGCTCGGTGGCTAGCCCTAGGTACCCGTCATGGCCCTAGTCGGGTCGTGACAAAAGTGGTATCAGAGCAGTTCAGTCCTCGAAAGTGTCTACGAGCCGTGTCAGGTAGAGTCTTGTTTATGGTGTGTTGCGCGCCACGCTAATAAACAGGGGGCTACAGGGCATTTAGGAAAAATGACCATTCTTCTACTTACGAGATCATGCGATAGAGCCGTGTATAAGATTTTCTCCTACATAATAGTGTGCTATGATTTCAGAAATGCCGCCAAAGGAAAAAGCTACAGCTGCCTAAAAGGGCAAGGTTACGATGAAAAGGCGGGTAGAAAGGGAGCCGCCAATGAATGTAGAAGAGGGCGAATCACATAAAGAGGCTCCGTCTAATGCCTCTTCTACTCCGCCTAATTTAGAAGAACAAGAAGAGGCTTCAGCTCCAGCTCCTATGCCTCCAGTTCCTCCACCAGCTACTTCGGGTCAATAAGTGACCGAGGCTACCCATCTATTGACGTAGTTAGTTGCCGCCCAGGCACAGCGGCAGAATGCGGGTCCAAGTGATCGGTTAGCTAGTACCAGAGCCCGTGATTTTATGAGTTTAAATCCTCCGGAGTTTTTCGGGTCAAAGCTGGATGAAGATCCGCAAGGTTTTATCGATGAAATGTTGAGGACATGAAGATTATTCATGCCTCCGGCGAAATAGAGCGTGGGTTGGCATCGTATAGACTCCGGGATGTGGCGGTCTTATGGTATAATAATTGGATATCATCAAGAAAAGGGAATGCGCCTCCTTCGGTTTGGCAAGAATTCGTAGATGCCTTCATCCACCACTATTTGCCACCCGAGGTCCGCCGAGCTAGAGCTGATAGGTTCTTAAATCTAAAGCAAGGAAATATGAGTGCCCGGGAGTATAGCCTTCAATTTAATTCTTTGTCTAGGTATGCCCCGACTATGGTGGCCGACATGGGAGATCGGGTGGATAGATTTGTGAGTGGCTTAGGGCCACATTTGTTCAAGGACTGCTTGACGGCTTCGTTGTAAGATGGGATGGATATTTCCCGCATTCAAGCCAATGCTCAGAATCTAGAAGGACAACGGCATCCGCAAAGGGGTGATCGTGATATTGATAGAGGGCAAAGCAAGAGGGCCAGATCTATAGGGCCAGGTAGTGATTATAGAGGGGGATCAAGGCAGGCATATTCTAGGCACTCAGGCCAGTTGGTGACTAGTGTACCTCCACGATTTGCAGGAAGGAGATTTGATCGCTCCTTTCATTCAGGACAGGGTCAGAGTTCGAAAGCTTCAGGTTCTCAGTTTGGGGGTGATCATAGTCAGAGGAGACCCCAAGTACCGCGATGCAGCCAGTGCGGTAGATTACATTCCGGACAGTGTCGCCAAGGTTTAGATGCTTGCTATGCCTGTGGCCAGGTTGGGCACATGATGCGAGATTGCCCGTCGATGAGTGGTAGAGTTGGGGTCCAGTCCACAGGATCAGCGGCTGGTTCTTCTTCAGTGTGCCCGGTAGGGCAGACTCCCCAGATCCCGATGGGCGGGCGGGCGAGAGGGCGAGGGGAGCATCTACTTCAGGTGCCACTCAGCCCCGTATGTATGCTTTAGCTGGACGACAGGATCTTGAGTCCTCCCCGGATGTGGTTACAAGTATATTATCCGTATTTTCCCATGATGTATATGCATTGATAGATCCGGGTTCTACCCTATCTTATATTACTCCGTATGTTGCTGGTCGTATTGGGGTAAAACCCGAGCCAATTAAACCTTTTGAGGTATCTACTCCGGTTGGTGATCCCGTGATAGCTAGACAAGTGTACAAAAATTATGTAATTGTGATATGCGGCCGCTAGACTAAAGCTGATTTTGTTGAGCTGGAAATGTTAGATTTCAATGTGATTATGGGTATGGATTGGTTGGCCTCATGTTATGCTAATGTTGATTGCCGAATGAAAGTAGTTCGATTTCAATTTCTAGGAGAGCCCGTGCTTGAATGGAAGGGTAATACAGCATCTCCAAGAGGTAGGTTCATTTCCTACCTTAAGGCAAGAAAGATGATAGCTAAGGGCTATATTTATCACTTAGTCCGAGTTCATGACACTGAAGCAAAGTCACCAACTTTCCAATCCATTCCGGTAGTGAATGAATTTTCGGATGTATTCCCAGATAAACTTCCAGGCCTTCCTCCGGAAAGAGAAATTGATTTCGTTATTGATGTGTTGCCGGACACCAAGCCTATTTCTATTCCTCCTTACCAGATGGCCTCGGTAGAATTGATAGAGCTAAAGGCACAGTTGAAAGATTTGCTCGAGAAGGGGTTTATTAGACCCAGTTCATCACCATGGGGAGCACCTGTCCTATTTGTAAGAAAGAAAGATGGCTCCCTACGAATGTGCATCGATTATAGGCAGTTGAATAAGGTGACGATAAAGAACAAATATCCCCTCCCAAGGATTGATAATTTGTTTGATCAGTTACAAGGTGCCAAGTGGTTTTCTAAAATAGACTTGAGGTTGGGTTATCATCAAGTGAGAGTTAAAGAAGAAGATATTCCCAAAATAGCTTTTAGAACGAGATATGGCCATTATGAATTTCGGGTGATGTCATTTGGGTTAACTAATGCTCAAAGGTGTTCATGAATCGATGAATAATGTATTCGGGCCTCTCTTGGATTTATTCGTAATAGTATTCATTGATGATATTCTAGTATACTCTCGCACAGAATCAGAATATACAGATCATTTACGTATTGTTCTTGGAATTCTTCGAACTCGAGAGTTGTATGCAAAATTTTCAAAGTGCGAGTTTTGGTTGAAATCTATGACATTCTTAAGTCATGCTATTTCAAATGATGGCATTCGAGTTGATACTCAGAAAATTGAAGCTATGAAGACTTGGCCAAGGCCTACAACGCCCACAGAAGTCCATAGTTTTCTAGGATTAGCAGGTTACTATAGAAGGTTCGTAGAAGGATTTTCCTCTATTTCAGCCCCGTTGACGAAGCTAACCCAGAAGTCAGCTAAATTTCAGTGGAATGTTGCTTATGAGTGCAGCTTCCAAGAGTTGAAGGATAGATTAACCTCAGCTCCGGTCTTAACACTCCCAGAAAGGCCAGATGGTTATGTTGTATATTGTGATGCTTCCGGTGTTAGGTTAGGATGTGTGTTAATGCAGCACGGTAAAGTCATCACTTATGCTTCGAGGCAGCAACGGAAACATGAAAAGAATTACCCAACTCATGATCTCGAATTGGCTGCAGTTATTCATGCATTAAAAATGTGAAGACATTACTTATGTGGTGTGCATGTCAATATCTATACAGATCACAAGAGTCTTCAATACATTTTTAAACAGAAGGAGTTGAATCTGCGGCAGAGGCGGTGGTTAGAATTATTGAAAGATTATGATGTGAATATTTTATACCACCCCGGAAAGGCAAATGTAGTAGCTGATGCGCTTAGCTGCCGATCAATGGGCAGCCTATGTGAAGTTCCTTCGGAGAAGAAGCAATTGATTCATGAGCTCCACCAACTAGCTAATCTTGGAGTACGTTTAATTAATTCAGGTAGTACAGGAGTTGGTATTAATAATCCCACAGTTTCGTCCTTGAATATGGAAGTGAAAGAACGTCAATATGAAGATCCTCAGTTGAGCCACTATAGAGACACATTTCATGAAAAAGAGAAGTCTCCATTTGAAACTTCTATGGATGGAATTCTTAGATACCGAGGCAGGCTGTGTGTTTCGAATGTTGCAGGATTACGTTGCCGAATCCTAGAAGAAGCTCATTATTCTCGATAGTCCATTATTCCAGGAGCGACAAAGATGTATCATGATCTCAAGTTGATATATGGGTGGGATGGCATGAAGAGAGATATAGCAGAATTTGTAGCTCAATGTCCAAATTGCCAGCAAGTAAAAATCGAACATCAAAAGCCAGGAGGATTATTGCAAGCAATGGAAATCCCTACTTGGAAATGGGAAGTGATCAACATGGATTCTATTGTGGGATTACCCCGTTCCCGAGGTAAGTATGATTCCATATGGGTGATCGTGGACAGACTCACGAAAGCAGCTCATTTTCTTCCGGTCGAATCACATACTCGTGAAGATTATGCAAGGTTGTATCTTAAGGAGATTGTGCGACTCCATGGTATTCCGATATCCATTATCACAGATAGAGGAGCGCAATTTAAAGCTAAGTTCTGGAAATCCTTCCAAGAAGGTTTGGGTACTCAAGTAAAGCTTAGCACAGCGTTTCATCCGCAAACTGATGGGCAGGCCGAACGTACTATTCAGACCTTGGAAGATATGCCACGAGCATATGTTGCGATTTCAGTGGTAGTTGGGATGACCACTTACCCCTTATTGAGTTTGCATATAATAATAGCTACCATTCGTGTATCCAAATGGCTCCGTATGAAGCTTTATATGGAAGGAAGTGCAGGTCTCCAATTGGATGGTTTGAAATAGGAGAAGTACAGCTAATAGGCCCTGAGTTGATTCAACAAGCAGTAGAAAAATTCAAGGTGATCCGAGATCGATTATTGACAGCCCAAAGTTGCCAAAAATCTTATGCGGACAACCGCTGGCGAGACTTAGAATTTCAAGTTGATGACTGGGTATTTTTGAAGGTGTCGCCAATGAAAGGTGTGATGAGATTTGGTAAGAAAGGAAAGTTAAGTCCTCGATACATTGGACCCTATAAGATTATCCGCAAGGTGGGTCAAGTAGCTTATGAATTGGGCTTGCCTCCAGAACTTGAATCAGTCCATCCAATTTTTCATGTCTCAATGCTCCGCAAGTGTGTTGGAGATCCTATGAGGATTGTTCCAATAAATGATGTTCAAGTGACAGAAAAGCTACTCTATGAAGAAGTGCCTATTGCCATATTAGACAGGCAAGTACGGAGACTTCGAAATAAGGAAGTAGCTTCAGTTATAGTCTTGTGGCGAAATTTTCGTAGAATTCCCCAGTGCTTAACATTCGAAGACGAATGTTCCAAAAAGGGGGAAGAATGTTACACCTCAGAAATTTCCCGTTAACGTATAGTGAATAGACTAACGAAGGGCATGACGTATACGATGTTTTGATAAGTATGAAATAACATTTGATGATTCTACATGAGATTTCAAAGACATTTAAGTTAGGAAACGAAAGTTGTTAAGGAAAGTAACGTATATGTTGTGTGTCGGGCAAGATTTACGAGTATCGAATTAATAACGGCTTAAAGATGTTTTGGACAAGAGTTATAATGTCACTTAGATTGTTAACGAGGTGTTAAACAAGTGTCAAGAAGGTTCCATAAGGACTGGAGATCAAACAAACGACGGAGATCATTTTAGGGAAAAGGGGTTATACGACCAACTTATACGGTCCGTATAAGGGTCTGTATAACACACAACAGAGAATATGATTTCTTAGTGGTGAACCACAGCCACTTATACGGGCCCTGCAATGTTATACAGACCGTATAAGTGTCCGTGGAAGTCCCGACGGGCTGAGTTAAGTTCAATTATATAAATGTGATCCCACTTCACTAATTTCATTTCCCACACTTCTTCATCTCTCTCAAGGCTTCTAGAGGGTTCCACACACCTCTTCCATAAGAACTCAAGAGAGATTCAAGATCAACTTCATCAAACCAACAAAATTAAGTATATGAAACTCATTGAAGTTCATCCAAGCCAAGAAATTCCAATGGACGTGAACTAGGGTTTGGTGCAAGAAGAGTATTTCCACTCAAGGCTTATACCTACACTATCTAAGGTAAGTTTTATGGTATTTTCATGTTGTTTAGGGTATTGAAAGTTGAAACACTTGGATTGTAGAAGAATATAGAAAATGGGTCATGAATGTAAGAATAGTGTCATTTTGAGTAAAAGCTTGGATTGAGTCATGATTATTGAGATGTTGTGATTGTAAGTATGTTATGAATGACATTTAGAACATGGGATAAGTATTATATGTGAGAAAATGCAATAGTGAATTATGACCATGATTATGGAGAAGTGAAGTGAAATTAAGAGATATGGATAATGTAGATGAATGATGATTGTTGCCTATAATATTGTGAATGTTGTTATGGATGAGTGGGAGTTGATATGTGATATGAGGAAAGTTGTATAAACAAAGGAAATGCTGCCCAATTTTCTCTAGCATTAGTAAGCACGTTCATGTAATCGATTAGCTAATGTTAATGCAAATTCTCTTGAAGGCAGAAACGTGGGCATTGAAGGAGAACGAGCAAGCAATAGAATAGTTAAACAAAAAAGGTATGTGAGGCTAGTCCTTTCTATCTAGGCATTAATCTTATGGCATGATTTTCCCTCCTTCTCCTTGAATTTCCTACACTCTGGAAAAACTAAGAGTCTATGTTCATGAATAGCCATATGGGATAAAGATAAGAGATACATTATGAGCACAATAATGATGATGATGAGCTTAAGTCTAAAGATTCTAGAGTTCATGATATGATGTTCCTACAAAGTTAATGATGTTGTTTATTGTATACACTCACCTTATATGCTAGTTCTTTCAAGGCGAGGCAGAATGCTTATGAATGCTCCATAATGGAATTGGGGGTTTACGACGTTATGTCATCCCGATAAAGTACAGTTGTCTTTGAGTTTCTATGCATGCATTATGATGAGTATATGATGATGATGTTACACCGCGCCTATATGGCCGGGCAGACACCGCTAAGGCGGGCAGCGTATACACCATGTCTAGATGGCATGGGCAGACACCACTAGTGGGCGGCATGAGATGGTACCCCGGACGCGGGAGGCCTGGACGCGGGAGGCCTGGACGCGGGCTAATGATTATCACACCGTACCTATATGGTCGGGAAGCTTATATAAATATATATACATGACATGATGATTGTCACACCCCACCCTTGGTTAGGCGTGATTGGCACCCGGCACCTTACAAGAACCGAGCGAACCAACTTATAACTTACATCCTTCATGTCTCAAATGAAAACATTAAGATCAAGAGGCTAAATATGAATATAATATCATGCATAAGTAAATGTACAATAGACCCATGATGCCGACATTACTATTGTCACACTATGGCTAAGCTGTACACAGGAACTGTCTGCAAAGCCTCTATGAACATGACTGAAGTATACAAGTCAGGACAGGGCCCCCGACATATCCTGAACAAAATCATACATATATATATATATATATATATATATATATATATATATATATATATATATATATATATATCTAGGCTCGGCAGTGCTCCAGGAAGAGATGGAGCTCACCAATCAGAACTGGCACCTGAAGGAAGCCTACTATAGAAGATCCTTGTCTCGTCTATCTACACCTGCGGGAATGAAGGCAGCGTCCACAAGAAGGGACGTCAGTACGAACAATGTGTATGAGTATGTAAGGTATGAATAGTAACATATTAAGAAATACCGAACATGGAAAATTAATATAATGAACGTATGGGGATAAAGTAATATAAACAAGATCAACCTGTGCCTTTGAATGCCCTTTTAAGGCGAATGTCGTGCATGCTTAGCTTTTTAAGAATTTTTCCATACATATCCATACATATATAATATCTCGTCCAGTCGTTAAGGCACGGTAATACATATATAGATACATATATTTATATACATATAGCATCTTACATGGTGTTATCTTACCCGGCCATGTAGACTCGATATTATCTTACCCGGCTCTTTCGGGACTCGATATCATCTTACCCGGCCCTTTTGGGACTCGATGTTATATTACCCGGCCCTTTCGGGACTCGGTGTTATCCCCAACTGATCAGTGGGATGCAATGCATACATACATACACATAAAAATACATAAATGAAATCAACATCATCATTAGCATTACCATTGTCACTATATCATTCCTTGAAGGATCAACCATCGTAAGATGAAATCGACGATGTCACGGGAGTCTCGAGAATCATGAACTTAGGTAGCACTGGAAATAGAATCGTTATCATCGCTATATCCCACCTCGAAGGAACGAGTAACATGAGGTGAGACCATCAATAATAAGTACGGTTAAGTGATTCATAGAATGGCTCAATAATCTCATAATGCCCTCAAATCATAGCTTTGGAGTTTCAACAGAAGAGAATCATCATCATCGTCACAATCATCATAGAACATATTCCATATAACATCATAAGAGGCTTTAAGAGTCATAAACTTCGAGCTTTTGAAAACAAGGCGGTTATGGAAACATTTATGGAATCATAACATAGGAATCATGCCTTTGAATGAAAGGGACGAGCCTTAACATAACCTTTTTGGTCGCTTTAACTTTAACTACTCAACACTTGTCCTCCCAGGCTTGTAAATCTGTATTGAAGAAAATTTATACTATTATTAGACTCACCTTTATACGCTTGTCTTAGTCCTTCGAATAAATCCATTTAGAATCTGCCGAAATTCGAGCAGCACCTCCCCTGTTTATATGCGTAGCCTGAAATCACAATACCAACAAAACAACAACTACAACAGCACCAACATCAACAACATCATCATCAATACCAAAATATTCCATAAAATATCCCACGCGATGTTTGTCCAATTTCTCAACCAACAACTTTAGTATACAACCATTTCATCACTCTATCTTCGTAAATAAACCAAAAGTAATATTAATAAGGAGAGATTCATACCTTATTTTTTTAAAAACAGCGATATCTTCGACATCCACCTTGAATCCACCGCAAAACCATACTAGAATCACATCTATGGGTTTATCCGAGCTTCGATTAATACTCCGCCACTTGAAAATTGCTTACTTTTCGATACTCTCACTCTCTCTACTGATTTCTAGAAATTTTTGGGCATAATCTGGTGATAAAAATGGGTTTTTACCCTTTATATAGGGGTCAAATTCGGGCCGGCTCACTGTAGCAATTTACTGTAGTCATACTGTAGCACGCATTTCTACTTTGTCAGCCGAATTTGTAATGTCCATAATTCTCTACTCCAATGTCCTATCGACGAGCAGTTTGTTGCGTTGAAAACTACACTCGACGAACATTATTTTAGGATTTTGAAACACCTTAAAACTCTTAATATACTAGGAGATATATCCCTTCAAAGTTAACCTAAAATTTTGTACAAAGTTCTGTCAACTTTTTTCAAATTTTCGACAAATTTATTTTCTTCGATTTGCTTGGTCCCGGAGTTTCCCATAGCTTATTATATGAACGTAAACCGTCATGACCATAGGATTAGTTCGTATAATATCATATATCCTTGAAGGGAACTCCAGTATCCATACTTAGAACGTCCAACACTTATAAATTTTCACGTACGAACCTATGGGGTGTAACATTCTCCCCCCCCCCCCCCCTTCAAAAACATTCGTCCTCGAATGTTAAAGTAGAGTTTGCTCCGAGGTAAATGTCCATGTTCTTACCTGCATTCACTGGTAATTACTTTGCTCACTTGCTCACTTAAAACAGAACTTATTCGAATTGCACAGGTTATCTTTCTTCCTTTGCCGTTTGCACTTTTATGTGATACATACTTTCATTTAGAATTTCTTGTTCTCACCAATATCCCCTAACTTCATCTTCTTAGAGTTTAATTCATTCTCATTCCTTCCATTTTGATATCCTCAAACTAGTCATATCACAGCATCCTTTGCTTTCCATAGTAGTCAAATTAATCCTTGCGATACCTTATTTATCAATCAGTTTAACACCGGAATTTTTGCTTAACTCCTCTTGCTCTTAGTTGGATTTCTTGCACTTGCGCTTGCTGACGGTAGCTCTTGTACTTATATCAAACATCTCAAATCTCTTCCTTAATGATTTCTTTCCTTCAACTTACCCTTAAAGTTTCTGATTCCTTAGTTCGGCTAATAAATTAGGAGTGAACTCTTAACTAAGGGTCTTTGTCCTGCAGCGAATTCAAATCACTTCGTTCTTTCCTTATCTGTACCCCCCCCCCCCTTAAGGGAAGCCATTATTTTACTTGTTCCACGAGGGTTCATTGTCACCAACTTGTTTCGACCAAACGCAATATCCTTTGATCATTTCCTTTGGGGTTCTCCCTTTATTTTTTTTTACCTTTGCCCGACTCTCACTTAATAAGTCTAATGCACTTATCTATTGTTTCGGTTTATCAGTCAAGCGGATCTCTTAATTCCTTAGATGCTCCTCTCCTCTATTTATATCCTTGAATCCCTTTCTTGCGATCTTATCTCTGTCTACTTTCATGACTTCTCATTGCATTTCCTTAGCTCATCTTGATTCATGGCTCCCTATTACTTTTCGATTGCCCCATTGTCGGGTGTCATAATTCCTCCAATACCTTATCCAGTCAATCCTTGTCTTCGTCATGGAATACCTATAAAGTGCATCCTGTTATTCACTTCTCATTTCCCTTTACGATATCATAGCTTGCTCATATGCATGTTTATTCCTCGTATTTTCATCCTGTTTCCTTTATAATCGTATCTCTATTCCAAGTCCACTGTCTTATGCCATCACTGACTACCTTTGGCCAACGTTACTAATTTATTAAACTTCCTCTTATCGTCGATGGTCACATAACTTCCTTTAATCAATTCATAACCGCAGTTTCTCGTACTTCCGTCTTCCTTGATTTCCTTTGCTCTTAAGGTTCTCTTTCCCGTCTGCCACTTAATAATATCTACCTAGAAGTCTGCAAAACATTCCACTATGAGTACAAACCCATCTTGATCTCGTATAGATATATTTACTTCCAGGGTGAAACTTCTCGTACTCATTAACTTCCTTCTCCATATCAGTATTTCTTTGTTACCTCTTATTAACCAATCCAATCTATAAATCGTAATACCTTATTTGAGTTCCTAATGCTAACTTTCCTTATCTTTCCAATAGGTCTCAATCCCCCGAAATCTCTGATGCAACTTATTCCAGTTTCTTTAACTGCTAATCATTTTTCCCTCTAGGGTTCCTCCTTTAAATTAAATTTAAAATCATTCTAAAACTTCTCCTTGAAAGCGTCTCATAGTTGTTTCTTCAATCATGACTTACCAAATGGCTGATGGTCATATTTTTCCTTTACTCTTTCTCTATAATCATGCAAACAATTCAATTTGTGAAAATTTTGGCTGAGTTTCCTCTATAATTCTTACTACCTCATTCTTGTACACAGTCTAGAAAACACATCCAATGCCCCACAGTGCAATCACAAATACCCATAATATCTTACTCAATTTCTTATATCAACGTCTATCCATATTAATAAAACAGGAAGCATACCTTTCAAATAAATAACTTCAATTCTCAGCAATTATCTCGTAGCGGCATAAGCAACTACTTATCCATGATCAAAACATTTGGGGTTAGAATTAGGGACATAATATCCTATGATTTAGCTCTATGACACGATCTAAGATGAGAAAGAAGGGTCAATCATTCCTAAATGCCTTGCAGCCTCCTGTTTATAAGTGTGGTGCACTGCACACCATAAACAAGACTCTGCTAGACACGGCTTGCAGACAACCCTAGGACAGAACTGCTCTGATACCACTTTGTCACACCCCACCCTTGGTAAGGCGTGATTGGCACCCGACACCTTACAGGAACCGAGCGAACCAACTTATAACTTACATCCTTCATGTCTCAAATGGAAACAATAAGATCAAGAGGCTAAATATGAACATAATATCATGCATAAGTAAATGTACAATAGACCCATGATGCCGCCATTGCTATTATCACACTATGACTAAGCTGTACACGTGAAACCGCCCGCAAAGCCTCTATGAACATGATCGAAGTATACAAGTCGGGACGGGGCCCCCGACATACCCCGAACAAAATAATATATATATATATATATATATATATATATATATATATAGCGATTAACTCCGAAGAGACGGAGCTCACCAATCGAACCGGTACCCGAAGGCGACCTATTATGGAAGATCCTTGTCTCGTCTATCTACACTGCGGCACGAACCGGCGTCCACAAGAAGGGGACGTCGTACAAACAATGTGCCGAGTATGTAAGGCATGAATAGTAACATATTAAGAAATACCGAACATGGAAAATTAATATAATGAACGTATGGGGATAAAGTAATATAAACAAGATCAACTTTGTGCCTTTGAATGCCCTTTTTAAGGCGAATGTCGTGCATGCTTAGCTTTTTAAGAATTTTTCCATACATATATAATATCTCATACATATATATATATATATATATATATATATATATATATATATATATATATATATATATATATATATATATATATATATATATAGCATCTTACATGGTGTTATCTTACCGGCCATGTAGGCTCGGATTATCTTACCTGGCCCTTTCGGGACTCGGTATCATCTTACCCGGCCCTTTTGGGACTCGGTGTTATCTTACCCGGCCCTTTCGAGACTCGGTGTTATCCCCAACTGATCAGTGGGATGCACATACACATAAAAATACAGAAATGAAATCAATGTCATCATTAGCATTACCATTGTCACTATCATTCCTTGAAGGATCAACCATCCTAAGATGAAATCGACGATGTCACGGGAGTCTCGAGAATCATGAACTTAGGTAGCACTGGAAATAGAATCGTTATCATCGCTATATCCCACCTCGAAGGAACAAGTAACGAGAGGTGAGACCATCAACAATAAGTACGGTTAAGGGATTCGTAGAATGGCTCAATAATCTCATAATGCCCTCAAATCATAGCTTCGGAGTTTCCAACGTGAAGAGAATCATCAACATCGTCACAATCATCATAAAACATATTCCATATAATATCATAAGAGGCTTTAAGAGTCATAAACTTCGAGCTTTTGAAAACAAGGCGGTTATGGAAACATTTATGGAATCATAACATAGGAATCATGCCTTTGAAAGAAAGGGACGAGCCTTAACATAACCTTTTTGGTCGCTTTAACTTTAACTACTCAATGCTTGTCCTCCCAGGCTTGTAAATCTATATTCAAGAAAATTTATACTATTGTTAGACTCACCTTTATACGCTTGTCTTAGTCCTTCAAATAAATCCATTTAAAATCTGCCGAAATTCGGGCAGCACCTCCCCTGTTTATATGCCTAGCCTGAAATCACAACACCAACAAAACAACAACTACAACAGCACCAACATCAACAACATCATCATCAATACCAAAATATTCCATAAAACATCCCACGCGATGTTTGTCCAATTTCTCAACCAACAACTTTAGTATACAACCATTTCATCACTCTATCTTCGTAAATAAACCAAAAGTAATATTAATAAGGAGAGATTCATACCTTATTTTTGTTAAAACAACGATATCTTCAACATCCACCTTGAATCCACCGCAAAACCATACTAGAATCACATCTATGCGTTTATCCGAGCTTCAATTAATACTCCGCCACTCGAAAATTGCTTACTTTTCGATACTCTCACTTCTCTACTGATTTCTGGAAATTTCAGAGCATAATCTGGTGAAAAAAAGGGGGTTTTACCCTTTATATAGTGGTCAAATTCGGGCGGGTCACTGTAGCAATTTACTGTAGCAGTACTGTAGCAAGTCGGTACTGTAGCGGTACACGTTTCTGCTTTGTCAGTCGAACTTGTAACGTCCATAATTCTCTACTCCAATGTCCTATCGACAAGCAGTTTGTTGCGTTGGAAACTACACTCGACGAACTTCATTGTAGGCTTTTGAAACACCTTAAAAATCTTAATATACTAGGAGATATATCCCTCCAAAGTTTACCTAAAATTTTGTGCAAAGTTCTGTCGACTTTTTTCAAATTTTCGATAAATTTATTTTCTTCGATTAGCTTGGTCCCGGAGTTTCCCATAACTTATTATATGAACGTAAACCGTCATGACCATATGATTAGTTCGTATAATATCATTTATCCTTGAAGGGAACTCCAGTATCCATACTTAGAACGTCCAACACTTATAAATTTTCACGTACGAACCTACGAGGTGTAACAATGATGATTATGAAGTAAGCCAGCATGCATTATTTCTTTTATAATTGACAGTCAGTTACAGATTGGTCTTCACTTGATATCTCCTTATGTCGTTGATACATCATTATTGTTTATGCCTTACATACTCAGTACAATGTTCGTACTGACGTCCGTTTTCTTTGGACGCTGTGTTCATACCCACAGGTAGACAGGGAGGTGATCTAGACTCGTAGGAGCTGTTAGCTAACTTGAGAGCACTCCATTGTTCCGGAGGTGCCATTGGTTTATTCTTTTGTGTATATATATGTTTTAGACATGACGGGGTCCTCTCCCGTCCATATGTCTAGTACTCCAGTAGAGGCTCGTAGATACGTATGTTTGGGTAGTACGGTCTCACAGTTTCTCATCGTATGTATATATATTATTTTGATAGCCGAAGGGCTTATGTATATAAAGTAAATATGTTTCAAGTGAAAAATGGTTTTACTATGATTTGAGTATAAGATTAACGAATGGATGCTT
>NC_081349.1:58366660-58427201 GCF_029784015.1 Lycium ferocissimum | reverse complement strand
TTTGGGGGGGGGGGGGACCAAAGACCATCTCTCCCAAATTTTTGCTACTCCGGTTCGTCCCATGTTGGGTTTGAGTCTTTTAACTTGCTTTGGGGGTTGACTTGGGGGTTTACCGGGTTCACCGGGGTTTTATCTGGGGGTTAATTGGAATTTACATCCCCCAAAGGGTTCCCAGCTCCAGGAAATTCTGGGTTCGGTTGTGGCTTCCCCTATGGAGATTTTTTGGGGGCCGGAAATTATTTTTTGGCTTGAAGGCCTAAAAACCGAGGGAGCATGACTTGTTTAGGGGATTTCCCCAAGAGAAACCTTCCCCTTTTTTAAGGGGACGTCCCGGGGGATGCCTATGATTTATGATTGGTTGTCATGAAAGGGTCCCAAAATTGGGGTGGTAGAGACCCGGAGTTTATTTTGTGAACTTTTTAGTTATTGGGGGCCAGGGGAACCACATGTTTAGTGAAAGCCAACGGGTCGCCTTTTGTTTTAGGATGGGTTTTTTAGATCTTTTTAATACGTCCCATGTCTTTTAGAGATAGGGGAGTAAAGAATCTAGTCACCAGAAGAAAAAAGTCTTGGGTTTTTGGTGAGGCTTGCTTTCCTTCCCTTTTCTAATAGCGCTCCGGGTTTCTTCTTCGGGGGGAAAAGAGGGGAGATTTGTCAACCCGGGGAGCACTCCGTCGAAGTTGGGGAGCCCTTTCGTTTGGCAACAGGCTTGTTTTTGGGGGTGGTGGATTGTCACTTCGGGAAACCGGGGGGGGGGAGGTTAGGAAAAAAAGTGGGTTTTTAGGGAGGGGCCCGTAAAAGGAAGGGGCCGGGGGTTCATTTCTTGAGGAAAAAGGGCCAGCAGGGCGAGTTCCCGGTTTTCTCCGGCCCAAAACCCAATTTGGAGCGGATACCCGGGGGGTGCTTTCCCGGCCCCAAACCCTCACCTTTGGGAAAAGCCCCCGGGGGTTTTTATTCCGGTTCTTGATCGGGAGGGGATTTGTGTTTGGGCCCAAACGACCGTGCTGATAGAGTTTGTTATGAGTGTGAGTGACGGGGAATTTCAGATGAGCGCCGACTCGGGCCAGGCGATACGAGTGCTCGGCATATCAAACCCCCAGGGCACCAGCGTCATCTTTTAGAAGGGATGGATCTTGTGGTCGAGGCAGTGCATAGTTTGGGAGAAGTGATCACTCATTAGGTAGAGGTGGCTTCACGACTGCTTGAGAGGCGGATCTCGGTCGACGAAAGTGGACATCTCATCTCGATCGGGGCGGAGACACGATCGGATAAAGAGGTAATCGTTGTGGTTCGAAAGGCGGAAGTAGTGAAGCAGGTTCCTTCAGTATACTTTCTGTGACGGAGAGCCGAGTAACGATCTTTATCGTATGGTGTCGCTCGGTCTCTTGTCGTCGGGAGGCTTTTGTGTTATTCGATCCGGTTCCACTTTCTCTTACGTGTCTACATATTTCTTTATAGCTTAGATATGGTTTGTGACCTGCTCGATGTACCTATTCATGTGTCTACTCCTTGGCCGTAATTCGGTAGTGGCAGATCGAGTCTATCGATCCCGTACGTTACATACAAACGTTATGGTATGTCGGTAGACTTAGTGATTCTGGATATGGTAGATTTAAAGGTTATCTTGGGCATGAGTAAGTTGTCCCCTTATCATGCGATCTTGGATACTCACGCTAAGACAGTCGTGCTAGCCATGCCGGGTATTCCTAGACTCGAGTGGAAAGGTACTCCTAGTCCTTCCCCGAAGAAGATTATCTCATTCATTCGAGCTAGGAAGTTGGTGGATAGAGGATGTTTGGCCTACTTGGCCCATATTCGTGATACCAGTGCAGACGCTTTTTCACTTGAGTCTGTGCCTGTTGTGAGCGAGTTCGTGGAAATGCTCCATACGAACTTTCCAGGTATACCATCCGATCGTGATATCGACTTCTGTATTGATCTAGAGTTGGGAATTCACCCTATTTCTATTCTGCCATATCGGATGGCACCATCTGAGTTGAGAGAGTTGAAGGAGTAGTTGCATGATCTTCCTAGCAAGGGTTTCATTAGACCGAGTGTCTCCCCGTGGGGCGCTTTCGTGCTGTTTGTAAAGAAAAAGGATGGGTCGATGCGAATGAGTATTCATTATTTCCGGTTGAACAAAGTCACCATTCGGAACAAGTATCCTTTCCCCGCATCAATGATTTGTTTGACCAGCCTTAGGGTGTCTCAGTGTTTTCAAAGATTGATTTGAGGTCGGGCTATCAACAATTGAAGATTCGGGCCGAGGATATTCCGAAGACGGCCTTCAAAAATTGCTATGGTCACTACGAGTTCCCTGTTATGTCTTTTGGGCTTACAAATGCCTCGGCAGCATTTATGGACCTGATGAGTGGCATTTTCAAGCCATACTTGGATTCTTTCGTCATAGTCTTCATTGATGACATTTTGGTGTGCTCGCGAAGCAGGTAAGATCATGAGAAGCATTTGAGGATTGTTCTTGGTTTGTTGAAGGAAAAGGAGCTTTATGCTAAGTTTTTTAAGTGTGATTTTTGACTCGATTCTGTGGCATTCTTGGGGCATATTGTGTCTAGGGACAGGATTATGGTAGATCCCAAGAAGATTGAGGTTGTTCGAGATTTGGCTAGGCCCACTTCCGTGATCGAGATTTGGAGTTTTGTGGGTCTTGCCAATTATTATAGTCGGTTTGTGAAGGGGTTCTCTTCGATTGATTCCCATTTGACCTGTTTGACTCTAAATAATGTGCCTTTTCAGTGGCCCGATGAGTATGAGGAGAGCTTTCAAAATCACATGACTTTCTTGACTACGACTCTTATTTTATCTCTACTAATCGAGGGAAAGGACTTCACTCTGTATTGTGATGCTTCGCGTGTAGGTTTGGGTTGTGTTTTTATGCAGGAGGGTAAGGTTAATACATATGCTTTGAGGTAGTTGAAGGTGTATGAAAGACATACTTGTAGTTGGCGGCGGTGGTATTTGCTTTAAAGATTTGGAGGCACTACTTATATGGGGTCCATTGTGAGGTTTTCATCGATCGCCGTAGTCTTCAGCATGTGTTCAATCAGAGGGATTTGAATTACAGACAGCTCAGGTAGACGGAGTTACTAAAGGACTATGACCTGACCATTTTGTATCACCCAGGCAAAGCTAATGTTGTGGCTGATGTGTTGAGATGAAAGGCAGTGAGTATGGTTAGTTTGGCCCGAATTGTATCTGAGAAAGGACAGTTGGACACGGGCATTCAGAATTTGGCTAACGGGATAGTGAGACTAGACCTTTCAGATACAGGCAGGGTTTTGGCTTGTGTTGAGGTGAGGTCATATCTTTAGATCAAATTAAGGTACAATAGTTCAAAGATATGAAATTGTGCAAGATTCGTGATAAAGTGTTAAGTGGAGAGGCCAAGGAGGCAATTTTTTATGGTGATGGGGTTTTGAGGATTAAGGGGCATGTTTGCGTTCATCGGGTTGGTGGTTTGATCAAGTTGATTTTAAAGGAGGTTCACAGTTCTAGATATTCTATTCACCCTGGTGCTACCAAGATGTACCGTGATTTGAGACAGCACTGTTGGTGGGGCAGGATGAAGTTTGATATAGTTAAGTTCGTTTCTCAGTGTTTGAATTTCCAGTAGGTTAAGTATGAGCACCAGAGATCGGAGGGTACGCTTCAGAGGATGCCCAATCCAGATTGGAAGTGGGAGAGGATAGCCATGGATTTTATGGTCGGTTTACCGAATACTTTTGGTAAGTTTTATGCTATTTGGGTTATCGTGGATAGGTTGACCAAGTCTGCGCACTTCATTCCAGTCCAGACCACCTACAATGCGAAAAAGTTGGCCAAGATCTACATCCGAGAGATTATTTGATTGCATGGGTTGCCCATCTCCATTATCTACGACAGAGGTACTCAGTTCACGTCCCATTTCTGGAGGACCTTGCAGAAAGAGACGGGGACTCAGTTGGGTCCTAGTACTGGCTTTCACCCTCCGACGAATGACCATTACGATTTAGAGGATATGCTCCGAGCCTGTGTTATCGACTTTGGTGGTCATCGAGACCAGTTCTTACATTTGGTAGAGTTTTCATACAACATCATCTATTACTCGAGTATTGACATGGCTCCGTTCGAGGCTTTATATGGGAGGAGATGCCGATCTCCGATTGGATGGTTTGATGCTTTTGAGGTGAGACCTTGAGGTACTGATATTTTGAGAGAGTCGTTGGATAAGACGAAGTTGATTTAAGAAAATCTTGTGGCAGCTCAGAGTAGGACAAAAGAGTATGCGGACCAGAAGGTCCGAGATCTAGAGTTCATGGTTGGTGACCAGATTCTGTTGAAGGTTTCGCCTATGAAGGGAGTGATGAGACTCGGCAAGAAGAGAAGTTGAGCCCGAGGTTTATTGGCCCATTTGAGATCCTTCGTCATGTTTGGGTGGTAGCTTATGAGTTAGCATTACCTCCAGGTTTGTCTCGTGTTCACCCGATGTTTCATGTGTCCATGCTGAAGAAATACCATTCGGACGGGTCTTATATCATCCACTGGGATTCGGTTTTATTTGATCAGAATCTGTCTTTTGAGGAGGAGCCGATAGCCATTTTGGATAGGGAGATTCAAAAGTTGAGGTCAAAGGAGATAGCTTTAGTGAAAGTTCAGTGGAAGGACCATCCGGTCGAGGAGGCTACGTGGGAGACTGAGGCTGATATGCATGGTAGATATCCCTAGCTCTTCACCCAGTCAGGTACCTTTCCTTCATTTCGTTTCTTGCCCGTTCAAGGACGAACGGTTGTTTAATTGGTATCTGATGGAACGACCATCTGGTCGTTATGCACGTATTGACCATTTTTACCCCATTGACCCTTTCCCTAGCCCCGTTAGAGTTGTTTTGACCTGCGAGGATGGGCGACACTGTTCTCAAGGTCAGTTGTAGTAAGATTTGAGAGAATTAGAACCTTAAAGTGAAAAATGTTTTGACCAATAGTTGAGTTTTGGGTAAACAAACCTTTTTCAGAATTATGTCGATTCTGTGAGGTTCGGAGGGTCTTTTATGACTTGGTCGGGTGTTTGGTTCGGTTCTCGAGGCTTATGAAGGCGCTTTATACCATCAGTTGGAAACTTGATTTTTGCCGTTTGGGAGGTTGATCGGGTTAAGTTGACCTCCGTTAGGAATTTTGAGGCCACGGTTGAGTTCATAGCATATTTTCACTTCTGTCTGCATGTTTTGGTTATATCCGGGAGGTCTCGGATAGATGTCGGGATTTCTGGATTTAACTTGGTGAAACCAGATTACTCTGGTTTCTGATGTGTCGCTTTCGCGATAGCTTGGCTGCATTTATAGGCCCTCCTAAGCGAGGCCTGGGTCTACGCGTACGTGTGCCTCGGTGAGTTGGACATTTCCCACACTGCACAGGTTTCGCTGCGGGAACGCATAGGCGGATATCCTTCGGCGCAAGTGGAGATTACTGAATTTGAGAAACCCTTTTTATTTCCCCAGCTTCGAACCATTCCTTCCATTCACTAAAATCTTAATCCTAAGGAGTATTTTGGGCAATTATGAGGGTTTTGAGTGAAATCATATTGGGGTAGGTTCCTCTGCCCTCTCTTGTTATTTAATTTTTGTTTAAGGTTGGCTTTCATGCTAGTTTCATGTTTTAGGTTCGGGAAGATGGGTTAGGAAACCTAAGTTGCTTTTATGATTTCCTTTCAATTCTAATGAGCTTTATGGGAGGGTTTCTTAGATTCTAAGCTTCAAATCATTTGGGAATTAGCTTTTGAGTTGAATTTCTTCCTAATTTCTAGGGTTTGAATATATGGAATTTGGGGGTTTTCTTCTATTGATGAAATTATGACTAATTGGTGTTGATAACTGGACTTATTAAACTTCGGATTGACCTTTTCCAACTTATAATTTTCCATCTTACCTTGTAAAGTCGTAGTCACCTTTTAGGGTTAATTTGGGGTTTTCTAAAAGTATAGCAATATTTATATCGTTGGATTCATAGTCTAATGTGGATTGTTTAAATGTTAGACTTTGAGCGTTATGAGGTGCTTCGGAAAGGGAAGGCTCAGATCTAACAGTTCAAGGCGTGAGTTCGGCAGTCGAGGTAGGTTATGGCTTACCTTTGTTAGACTTTGATTAGCGATTCACATTTGTTAAGTAGAATTGACGGGGAAATAATGATAGGTCTTCAAACATGGTGTGGAGTTGTGACCCAATTAGGTTGGTATGATTTTTGATTATGTGGGCTCGTCGCCGTTATTTAAGCATTGAATTGACATGTGGTTTATTTGACTACGTGATTTGGCATTATGGGATGGAACTTAATATTTGATATGCTTCCATGATTGTAGATTACTTATGCAAGAATTGATTTGGCTTATGGTGTTTTGTGATCTCCATAGCATATTCATTATCATTGATTGCATTGATTTCTCATTCTTGCAGTCATACATGATGGAAATGTTGTGGAAAACAGTTTGATGAAAGAATTGTGGAAACAGTTTGATGGAAAAAGTTATGGAAACATTGAATGGAAAGAAGTTAAAGATGAAAGTCACATCTGCGCTTTGTGGGGAGTGGCTGGTATTGTGGAAAGTCATCTATGGGCTTTGTGCGGAGTGACTGGTACATGGACTCCGCGGGTTTATATTCAAAGTGACTTTCTACTCATGTCTTAGGTGCATGATTAGAGTAAGCTATGTTGAACCATGTCCCATTCTTTCAGTATATCTAAGTTCTAAAGGTAATGCTTTATCCATGCCCTATGTCCCTGACCCAAGAGTGAAGCCTACATTTGTACACCATGCAAGTCACACTTATGCCTTATTCTTACTTCAATGCTCATGAACTCATGTCCAAATGCCATGGTATGCAACTTCGATGTACTCATGTAAATGTCATGTTGCTCATGTCCCCATGCCCCATGTCATGCTATTCACGTATTCACGTTTTATGCTATATTAATCACGTTTCCATCTATGCATATTTCATGTTACGTCCTTCATGGTCAATGTACCCATGTCATGTCTATGCTCTAAAATGAAGTGTCTCATATGATTCTTACCTATGATATCTTTTCTCTCAATCCTTTATGATCCACTCACGGTAATAAGCAAGATAAGCCAAGGTATTCATATCTACGTTTCATAGCGAACAAGGTAAGGTTTGAAGTAAGGTATGTTCCAATTTCAAAGGGAGATCCTTTCCTGTGGTACCTATCTCTGAAGTATTCTACACAGATTCAACGTATTCATGTCATGCCTATGCTAGAGCTTTATGCTATATGTTAGGATCATATTTTTGTTATATGACTCAAGTCTTTCCCATTCGCACCGAGTTGCGCTTACATTCAAAGACTAAGTCCATCTCTTATCCTATGTGTCTATTGTGGTGATATACAAACATCTTTGATCAAGTCTCTAAGTGTTCTGATGACGACATGGAGGTCAGAGGAGGAAAAAAAAAGTCATGTTAAAAGAAGTCGTCCTTATATGTTTGGATGTCAATAACGATTAGATCCCAAAGACATCGAGAAAAGTAACGGAAGGTTAAGTTGATCTAGGAGCATTTGAAAATGACTCATAGTCACAAGAAGTCCTATTCGGACGTGCGGCATAGAGAATTAGAGTTTCAGGTTGATTATTGGGTGTTCCTAAAAGTTTCACCTGTGAAGGGTGTTGTGAGATTTGGAAGGAAAAGGAAACTTAGTCCTAGATATAACGGCCCATGCAGGATCCTGTGAAGGATTGGTCAAGTGGCTTATGAGCTTGAGTTACCGCAAGATAGGACTTATGTGCACCCAGTATTTCATGTATCCATGTTGAGGAACTGTAACGACCCGTTTGGTCGTTGTGCGCGTTTTCACTATTTTACCTCGTTGACCATTTCCCTAGCCCAGTTAGAGTGTTTTTGACCCGC
Organism: Lycium ferocissimum; assembly: GCF_029784015.1. Taxonomy (NCBI): domain Eukaryota; kingdom Viridiplantae; phylum Streptophyta; class Magnoliopsida; order Solanales; family Solanaceae; genus Lycium; species Lycium ferocissimum. Next base: position 58,419,286 of record NC_081349.1, on the reverse strand, counting down.
GGGCATCGGCGATATTGTTCCCGAGGTCACCGGGCGAGTTGTAGTGAGATTTGAGTGAATTAGAACCTTAAAGCCAAAAATGTTTGACCAATAGTTGACTTTTTTGCAAACGTACCTTTTTTGGAATTCCATCGATTTCGTGAGGTCCGGAGGGTCATTTATGAGTTGGTGGAGTGTTTGGTTAGGTTCCTAAGGCTTTCGAGTGCGTAAGGTACGATTGGTTGGAAACTTGATTTTTGTCATTTGGGGGTTGATCAGGTCAAGGTGACCTCTGTTGGGAATTCCGAGGTCACGGTTGAGTTCATAGCATGTTTTTACTTGTGTCTGCATGTTTGGGTTATATTCGGGAGGTCTCGGATGGATGTCGAGATTTTTGTGTTGAACTTGGTGAAACCAGATTTATCTGGTTTTTGATATGTCGCTTCGCCGATAGCTTGGGCGTGTCTGTGGGCCCATCTAGGTGAGGCTTGGTCCTCAGATGATGTGCCATTAATGAATTCTATTTTAGCCGAATTTTATCCGCCAAGGCAGGAACGCGTAGGCAGACATCCCTCCGCGTAAGTAGAGATCACTGAATCAGAGAAACCCTTTCTATTTCCCCAACTTCGAATCATTCCTTCCATTCACTAAAATCTTAATCCTAAGGAGTATTTTGGGCGATTATGAGGGTTTTAAGTGAAATCATATTGGGGTAGGTTCCTCTACCCTCTCTTGTTATTTAATTTTTGTTTAAGGTTGGATTTCATGCTAGTTTCATGTTTTAGGTTGGGGAAGATGGGTTAGGAAACCTAAGTTGCTTTTATGATTTCCTTTCAATTCTAATGAGCTTTATGGGAGGGTTTCTTAGATTCTAAGCTTCAAATCATTTGGGAATTAGCTTTTGAGTTGAATCCCTTCCCAATTTCTAGGGTTTGAATATATGGAATTTGGGGGTTTTCTTCTATTGATGAAACTATGGCTAATTGAGGACTACTTGGTGTTGATAACAAGTAATTGGGCTTATTAAACTTCGGATTGACCTTTTCCAACTCATAATTTTCCATCTTACCATGTAAAGTTGTAGTCACCTTTTAGGGTTAATTTGGAGTTTTCTAAAAGTATATAAATATTTATATCGTTGGATTTGAAGTCTAATATAGATCGTTTAAATGTTAAACTTTGGGCGTTCTGAGGCGCTTCGAAAAGGGAAGGCTCAGATCTGAGGCTATGGCTTATGTTTGTTAGACTTTAATTAGCGATTTGCATTTGTTACGTAGAATTGACAGGGAAAGCATAATAGGTCTTCAAACATGGTGTGGAGTTGTGATACAATTAGGTTGGTATGATTTCTGATTATGTGGGCTCGTTGCCGTTATTTATACATTGAATTGACATGTGGTGTATTTGACTACGTGATTTCGCATTGTGGGATGCGATAGACTCATTTTTAGTAATTGGAACTTAATATTTGATATGCTTCCATGATGGTAGATTATTTATGAAAGAATTGATTTGGCTTATGGTGCTTTGGGATCTCCATAGCATATTCATTGTCATTGATTGCATTGATTTCTAATTCTTGCATTCATACATGATGGAAATGTTGTGGAAAACAGTTTGATGAAAGAATTGTGGAAACAGTTTCATGGAAAAAGTTATGGAAAAGTTGAATGGAAAGAAGGGAAAGATGAAAGTCACCTCTGGGCTTTGAGCGAGGTGGCTGGTATTGTGGAAAGTCACCTCTGGCGGAGTGACTGGTACATGGACTCCGCAGGTCCCCCATGGGTCATAACTATTGAGACATCGATAATTTCATCCTTAGCATGTGTGTACGGGTTTGAGTTATTGGCCATTGCATCGCACGGCATTCATCTCATTTGCATTACTTTCCTTATTATCCCACCATACATTTGATCCGTTGGTTTTTTTATGTACTCGTGTTGTGGTTTACTTCGAGGCATAATTGAGTACTTGACAGATTTGTGGTGTAGAAGCTTAACCTTAGGCTATGACTTGGTTTTATGATATTTGTAACTTTGATGCTATTTGCCTATCTGTTGACTAGTTGATTTTGTGTTTTCATATGCGTGAACTAATCTTAGTCGGCCTATAATGCTTACCAGTACGTGTGTACTGATACTACTCTTGTTGTACTTTTACTGAGTGTAGAGTTTGAGCCCGGATCCTCGTCGAGACCCCGATTCTAGCCTTGAGGCTATTCTGCTGCGATTCTGAGGTGGAGCTACCTGCCAGTCTGCAGCCCTGGGGTCTATCTTTTATTGTCTATTGCTTATTCCATTAGACAGTGTTTCTTATGTATTGAGACTGATGTATTATTCCTAGACAAGATTTGGATAGTTGTTCTTGTACTGTGACTTCATTCCTTGGGAGATGTATTATGAATTAGTAGTTTTTGGACTTTTAGTATATATGATATGACTTAGACTTCTTGATTCGTAAATTGCTTAAGTAAATGCTTTAAGGGAATGGTTCGCCTACCAGAGGGGTTAGTGTGGGTGCCATCATGACCCTTGATTTGGGTCGTGACAAGTTGGTATAAGAGTCATAGGTTCAACAATCTCACAAGTACAAGAACATGTCTAGTAGATTCTTGCGGATCGGTACGGAGACGTCTGTACTTAACTTCTAGAGGTTATGGGACACTAGGAAAAACTCTATTCTTTCATTCCCTTCGTGCCACTTGGTTCGAATTGGTATCTAGTTGATTCAAATTGGCATCTAATTTCTTCTTCTATTCTCTTACAGATATTGAGGACTCATGCTAGAGCTGTGTTTGATGAAGTGCTAGTGCCGGCCGCTGGGGCCACGACACGTGGTAGGGGCCGAGCTAGAGGCTGTGGACGTGGCAGAGGAAGAGAGGCAGCATCGGTTAGGCGTATGGCACCCGTGGCTGGTTAGGCCTAAGCTAGATCCGTGTCTCCTGAGCCACCGGCAGATCTTCATGATGAGTTCTTTAAGGAGGAGGAGTTGGGACCAGCACCATCTCATCCTGTTATTATTGCTACTCCGGTTCTGTCTGATGTTGTGGTTTGAGTGCTAAACTTGCTTGAGGGGTTGACTCAGGCGCAGTGTTCTACCGGTTACACCAGATGGTCTAGGGGTTAGATTGGTTAATCACATTCCAGAGAGGTTCCGAGCTCCAGGATTACAGCCTGCTACGGTTGTGGCTCCCCGTATGGATGAGATTCAGGGACCAGACTTATTTTCTAGGCTCATAGAAGGCCCAGTGATGACCAGTAAGGAGCATGACTTGTTTAGGAGATTCACCAGATTTAAGCCTCCCGTTTTTCTGACAAAGACTCCGCGGAGGATGCCTATGAGTTTATTATTGACTGTCATGAGTGGCTCCACAAGTTGGGAGTGGTAGAGACCCACAAAGTTGATTTTGTGAACTTCTAGTTGTTGGCTGATATTGTGGAGACCACATGTTGAGTGCAAGCCAACTGGGTCGCCTCCGATTTCATGGATCGGGTTTTATCAGATCTTTTTAGAGAAGTACGTCCCATGTACTTTGAGAGATAGGAGACGTGACGAATCTAGTCACCTTGAGCAGAGAGAGTCATCCGTTGTCGAGTATGAGGCTTGCTTTCATTCCTTGTCTAGATATGCGCTCAGTTGCTTCCTACGGAGGCGGAGCGAGTGAGGAGTTTTGTCAAGAGGTTGAGCACTCCGTTGAAGTTGGCAGCTCTACAGTTAATGACAACAGGGCTTCGTTTCAGGATGTGGTGGATCATGTCACTTCAGTTGAGTCGGTGGGGCAGGAGAGTTATGGAAAGAGTGATGATAAGAGGGCCCGTAAAGGGGGCAGCTTCCGTGGTTCAATCTCCAGAGGACAGGGCCAGCATGGGCAGCGTTCCCAGTTCTACTCCGGTCACCCAATTCAGTCAGCTAAGCAGACATCAGTTGGAGGTGCTTCATGACCCAACCGTCACTATTCAGAACAGCCAGTCCAGGGTTCTTATTCCAGGTTCTTAGATCTTGGAGGGTATTTGTGTTTGTCAGCTTTAGTTCAACGACTCGTACTCAATAGAGTTTGTTATGAGTGTGGTGAGCAGGGGAATTTCAAGATGAACTGCCCCCGACTCAGACCGAGCGATCAGAGTGCTCAATATCAAACCCCCAGGGCACCAGCGTCATCTTTTAGAAGGGGTGGATCTTGTGGTCGAGGCAGTGCACAGTTTGGGAGAGGTGGTCACTCATCAGGTAGAGGTGGCTTCCAGCCTAGCAGAGGCGGATCTCAGTCCGGCAAAAGTGGACATCATCCCAGTAGGGGCGGGGCACAGTCAGGTCAGGGTAGTCGTGGTGGTTCGCAGACCGATGGAAAACGGGTTCATTGTTATGCTTTCCCTAGCAAACCAGAGGCCATGGCTTCTGATGTTATCATCACAGGTAATAACTCAGTCTGTCATCGGGAGGCTTCTGTGTTATTCGATCCGAGTTCCACTTTCTCTTATGTGTCTACGTATTTCTTTATAGGCTTAGATATGGTTTGTGACCTACTTGATGTACCTATTCATGTGTCTACTCCGGTCGTAAATTCAGTAGTGGTAGATCGAGTCTATCGATCCTGTACAGTTACATACATAGGTTATGGTATGTCGGTAGACTTAGTGATTCTGGATATGGTAGATTTTGATGTTATCTTGGGTGTGAGTTATTTGTCTCCTTATCATGCAATTTTGGACTATCATGCTAAGACAGTCACGCTTGCCATGTCGGGTATTCCGAGGCTCGAGTAAAAGGGTACTTCTAGTCCCTCTCCGAAGAAGATTATCTCATTTCTTCGAACGGGAAAGTTAGTTGATAGAGGATGTTTGGCCTACTTGGCCCATGTTCGTGATACCAGTGTTGGCACTCTGTCACTTGAGTGTGTGCCTGTTGTGAGCGAGTTCATGGAGATGCTCCATATGGACTTTCCACGTATACCACCCGATCATGATATCGACTTCTGCATTGATCTAGAGCTGGGAACTCACCCTATTTCGATTCTGCCATATCGGATGGTACCATCTGAGTTGAGAGAGTTGAAGGAGTAGTTGCATGATCTTTCTAGCAAGGGTTTCATTAGACCGAGCGTCTCCCCTTGGGGCGCTTCCTGGCTGTTTGTAAAGAAAAAGGATGGGTCGATGCGGATGGGTATTGATTACTGCCAGTTGAGCAAAGTCACCATTCGGAACAAGTATCCTATTCCCCGCATCGATGATTTGTTTGACCAGCTTTAGGGTGTCTCAGTGTTTTCAAAGATTGATTTGAGGTCGGGCTATCAACAATTGAAGATTCGGGCCGAGGATATTCCAAAGACGGCCTTCAGGAATTGCTATGGTCACTACGAGCTCCTTGTTTTGTCTTTTGGGCTTACAAATCCCTCGGCAACATTTATGGACCTGATGAATGGCATTTTCAAGCCATACTTGGATTCTTTCGTCATAGTCTTCACTGATGACATTTTGGTGTGCTCGCGAAGCAAGTAAGATCATGAGAATCATTTGAGGATTTTTCTTGGTTTGTTGAAGGACAAGGAGCTGTATGCTAAGTTTTTTAAGTGTGAGTTTTGACTCGATTCTGTGGCATTCTTGGGGCATGTTGTGTCTAAGGACAGGATTATGGTAGATCCCAAGAAGATTGAGATTATTCGAGATTTGGCTAGGCCCACTTCCGTGACTGAGATTTGGAGTTTTGTCGGTCTTGCCAATTATTATAGTCGGTTTGCGAAGGGGTTCTCTTCGATTGATTCCCATTTGACATGTTTGACTCAAAATAATGTGCCTTTTTAGTGGCCCGATGAGTATGAGGAGAGCTTTAAAAATCTCATGAATTTGTTGACTACGACTCTTATTTTATCTCTACTAATCGGGGGAAAGGACTTCACTCTGTATTGCGATGCTTCGCGTATAGGTTTGGGTTGTGTTTTGATGCAGGAGGGTAAGGCTATTACTTATGCTTTGAGGTAGTTGAAGGTGCATGAAAGACATACTTATAGTTGGCGGCGGTAGTATTTGCTTTAAAGATTTGGAGGCACTACTTATATGGGGTCCATTGTGAGGTTTTCATCGATCGCCGTAGTCTTTAGCATGTGTTCAATCAGAGGGATTTGAATTACAGACAGCTCAGGTGGATGGAGTTACTAAAGGACTATGACCTGACCATTTTGTATCACCCAGGGAAAGCTAATGTTATGACTGATGTGTTGAGATGAAAGGTGGTGAGTATGGGTAGTTTGGCCCGAATTGTATTTGAGAAGAGACAGTTGGCCAGGGACATTCATACTTTGGCTAACGGGATGGTGAGACTAGACCTTTCAGATACAGGCAGGGTTTTGGCTTGTGTTGAGGTGAGGTCATTTCTTTAGATCAGATTAAGGTATAATAGTTCAAAGAAATGAAATTGTGCAAGATTCATGATAAAGTGTTAAGTGGAGAGGCCAAGGAGGCAATTTTTTATGGTGATGGGGTTTTGAGGATTAAGGGGCGTGTTTGTGTTCGTCGGGTTGGTGGTTTGATCAAGTTGATTTTAAAGGAGGTTCACAGTTCTAGATATTCTATTCACCCTGGTGCTACAAAAATGTACCGTGATTTGAGACAGCACTATTGGTGGGGCAGGATGAAGTTTGATATAATTGAGTTCATTTCTCAGTGTTTGAATTTCTAGTAGGTTAAGTATGAGCACTAGAGATCGGAGGGTACGCTCCAGAGGATGCCCAATCCAGAGAGGAAGTGGGAGAGGATAACGTGGATTTTGTGGTCGGTTTACCGAAGACTTTTGGTAAGTTTGGTGCTATTTGGATTATCGTGGATAGGTTGACCAAGTCTGCGCACTACATTCCAATCCAGACCACCTACAATGCGAAGAAGTTGGCCAAGATCTACATCCGAGAGATTATTTGATTGCATGGGTTGCCCATCTCCATTATCTACGACAGAGGTACTCAGTTCACGTCCCATTTCTGGAGGACCTTACAGAAAGAGATGGGGACTCAGTTGGATCCTAGTACTGGATTTCACCCTCAGACGAATGACCATTATGAGCGGACAATTCAAGTTTTAGAGGATATGCTCCGAGCTTGTGTTATCGACTTTGGTGGTCATCGAGACCAGTTCTTACATTTGGTAGAGTTTTTATACAACATCATCTATAACTCGAGTTTTGACATGGCTCCATTCAAGGCTTTATATGGGAGGAGATGTCGATCTCCAATTGGATGGTTTGATGCTTTTGAGGTGAGACCTTGAGGTACTGATATTTTGAGAGAGTCGTTGGATAAGATGAAGTTGATTTAAGAAAAGCTTCTGGCAGCTCAGAGAGGACAAAAGAGTATGAGGACCAGAAGGTCCGAGATCTAGAGTTCATGCTTGGTGACCAGATTCTGTTGAAGGTTTCGCCCATGAAGGGTGTGATGAGACCCGGCAAGAAGAGAAGTTGAGCCCGTGGTTTATTGTCCCATTTGAGATCCTTCGTCATGTTTGGGAGGTAGCTTATGAGTTAACATTACCTCCAGGTTTCTCTCATGTTCACCCGATGTTTCATGTGTCCATGCTGAAGAAATACCATTCGGACGGGTCTTATATCATCCACTGGGATTCGGTTTTATTCGATCAGAATCTGTCTTTTGAGGAGGAGCCGATAGTCATTTTGGATAGGGAGGTTCGAAAGTTGAGGTCAAAGGAGATAGCTTCGGTGAAAGTTCAGTGGAAGCACCGTCCAGTCGAGGAGGCTACGTGGGAGACTGAGGCTGATATGCATGGTAGATATCCCTAGCTCTTTACCCAGTGTGTACCTTTCCTTCATTTCGTTTCTTGCCCGTTCAAGGACGAATGATTGTTTAATTGATATCTGATGGAACGACCGTCTGGTCGTTATGCGCGTATTGACCATTTTACCCCATTGACCCTTTCCCTAGCCCCGTTAGAGTTGTTTTGACCTGCAAGGATGGGCGACACTATTCTCGAGGTCAGTTATAGTAAGATTTAAGAGAATTAGAACCTTAAAGTGAAAAATGTTTGACCAATAGTTGACTTTCGGGTAAACAGACCTTTTTCAGAATTATGTCGATTCTGTGAGGTCCGGAGGGTCTTTTATGACTTGGTCGGGTGTTTGGCTCGGTTCTCAAGGCTTTTGAAGGCGTTTTATACCATCGATTAGAAACTTGATTTTTGCCGTTTGGGGGTTGATCGGGTTAAGTTGACCTCCGATAGGAATTTTAAGGCCACGATTGAGTTCATAGCATATTTTTACTTGTGTCTGCATGTTTTGGTTATATGCGGGAGGTCTCGGACGGATGTCGGGATTTCTGGATTTAACTTGGTGAAACCAGATTACTCTAGTTTCTGATGTGTTGCTTTCGCGATAGCTTGGCTGCATTTGTAGGCCCTCCTAGGCGAGGCCTGGTCTACAGATGCGTGCCTCAGGTGAGTTGGACATTTCTCGCACCTGCAAGGTTTCGCCAAGGCGGGAACGCATAGGCGGACATCCTTCGGCACAAGTGGAGATTGCTGAATCTGAGAAACCCTTTTTATTTCCCCAGCTTCGAATCATTCCTTCCATTCACTAAAATCTTAATCCTAAGGTGTATTTTGGGCGATTATGAGGGTTTTGAGTGAAATCATATTGGGGTAGGTTCCTCTACCCTCTCTTGTTATTTAATTTTTGTGTAAGGTTGGATTTCATGCTAGTTTCATGTTTTAGGTTGGGGAAGATGGGTTAGGAAACCTAAGTTGCTTTTATGATTTCCTTTCAATTCTAATGAGCTTTATGGGAGGGTTTCTTAGATTCTAAGCTTCAAATCATTTGGGAATTAGCTTTTGAGTTGAATCTCTTCCTAATTTCTAGGGTTTGAATATATGGAATTTGGGGGTTTGCTTCTATTGATGAAATTATGACTAATTGGTGTTTATAACTAGACTTATTAAACTTCGGATTGACCTTTTCCAACTTAAAATTTTCCATCTTACCTTGTAAAGTCGTAGTCACCTTTTTGGGTTAATTTGGGGTTTTCTAAAAGTATAGCAATATTTATATCGTTGAATTCGAAATCTAATGTGGATTGTTTAAATGTTAGACTTTGAGCGTTATGAGGTGCTTCGGCCAGGGAAGGCTCAGATCTAATAGTTCAAGGCGTGAGTTCGGCAGTCGAGGTAGGTTATGGCTTACCTTTGTTAGACTTTGATTAGCGATTCACATTTGTTAAGTAGAATTGACGGGGAAAGCATGATTGGTCTTCGGACATGGTGTGGAGTTGTGACCCAATTAGGTTGGTATGATTTCTGATTATGTGGGCTCGTCGCTATTATTTAAGCATTGAATTGACATGTGGTTTATTTGACTACGTGATTTGGCATTATGGGATGTGATAGGCTCATTTGTAGTATTGGAACTTAATATTTGATACGCTTCCATGATTGAAGATTACTTATGCAAGAATTGATTTGGCTTATGGTGTTTTGTGATCTCCATAGCATATCCATTGTCATTGATTGCATTGATTTCTCATTCTTGTATTCATACATGATGGAAATGTTGTGGAAAACAATTTGATGAAAGAATTATGGAAACAGTTTGATGGAAAAAGTTATGGAAACGTTGAATGGAAAGAAGTTAAAGATGAAAGTCACCTCTGCGCTTTGTGGGGAGTGGCTGGTATTGTGGAAAGTCATCTATGGGCTTTGTGTGGAGTGACTGGTACATGGACTCTACGGGTCCCCCATGGGTCATGACTATTGAGATGTCGATATTCCCGTCCTTAGCATGTGTGTATAGGTTTGAGTTATTGGCCATTGCATTGCACGACATTCATGTCATTTGCATTACTTTCCTTATTATCCCACCATACAATTGATCCCGTTGGGTTTTTTTTGTTGTACTGGTGTTGTGGTTTACTTCGAGGAATAATTGAATACTTGAGAGATTTGTGGTGTAGAAGCTTAACCTTAGGCTATGACTTGGTTTTATGCTACTTGTAACTTTGATGTTGTTTGCCTATCTATTGACTTGTTGATTCTGTGTTTTCATATGCATGAACTAATCTTGATCGGCCTATGATGCTTACTAGTATGTGTGTGTACTGATACTAATCTTGCTGTACTTTTTCTGAGTGCAGAGTTTGTGCCCGGATTTGTGCCCGGATCCTCATCGAGACCCCGATTCTAGCCTTGAGGCGATTCTGCTGAGATTCTGAGGGTGAGCTACCTTGCTAGTCTGCAACCCTAGAGTCTATCTTTTATTGTCTATTACTCATTCCACTTGACAGTGTTTCGTATGTATTCAGACTGATGTATTATTCCTAGACATGATTTGGATAGTTGTTCTTGTACTGTGACTTCATTTCTTGGGAGATGTATTATGACTTAGTATTTTTTGCACTTTCGGTATTTATGATATGACTTAGACTTATTATTGATTGTGCGTATAATATATGTTGATTCGTAAAATTTTTTAGTAAATGGTTTAAAGGGATGGTTCGCCTACGAGAGGGGTTAGTGTGGGTGCCAACATGACCCGTGATTTGGGTCGTGACAGGAAGTGTGTGGGAGACCCATCTTTAGTTGTTCCTACCAAAACTATAACGGTTAAAGATGGCCTGACCTATGAAGAGATCCCTATGGCTATTCTTGATTGTCAGTTTCGCATGATGAGGACTAGGGAAGTTGGCCTCAGTAATAGTGTTATGGAGGAGTCAGAGAGTCGAAGAGACTACATAGGAAGCCAAAGAGGACATGAAATTCAGGTATCCGCAGCCGGTTAAGGAGCAAGCACAAAGCACTTAAGGTAAATACCTTTCCTATCCATGTCATGCCCCCATGTGTGTTCATGTCTCATGTTTCACGTTCATGTATCCACTACTCCTGTCTCATGTCCCAATGTTCATGTTTCCTTGTAATCTTGTCATTTCAGTCCCGATGTTACACTTCATGTTTCCTCACCTCCATGTACTCATGCCATGTCCAGTCGCATTCTTAATCAAGACAATCATTCGAGGATGAATGATCCCAAGGGGGAGATAATGTAGCACTTCGTAAGTTCGAATTAGGTGTGAATGTGTTAAATGAGTATTAACATGGCATTTTAGCCATACGAAATCCCATCGGGATGAGTTTAGTCGCTTCGGAATCAAGACGAATAGTGAGGTGCATAAGATTCGATAGAATCGACTAAGTTTATGGTAGGTCTACATTCCAGCAAGTTTACGTGAAAACTTGTTGAGAATTTGAGCAAACGTAAAACATGAAAGTTTTAACCCTTTGAAATACCTTTCTATCCATATATAGTAGAGCCCAAACGGATATCTATGCAAAAGGTTATGCGCGTTTTACTAGACATTTCACAGTATGCGTGGCCAGCTACGCGAAGAACCTTCGGGTGCGAGACCGCGCACCAGAGGCAGTGCTACAGCTTTTGTTGCGCGGTCAGCTGAGCGGCCGCGCACCGGGTAAGATCGTTTTAAAAGCCCTACATCGTTCCATACACTCCAAACAAGAAAATTTGCTCTAGAAAAAGAAGCTCTCAAGAACCAAACTTCCTCTAAGGTCGCTCCATCATCGAAGGTAAGTTCTAATGATGATTCTAGTTAATTTCAATTCTCCAACACCTTATTAACATGGGTAAACCCTTCAAATCCATAGATAATCGATTGAGACTCCGTGTTGGATGAAAGAACCCTAAAATCGAATTCAAGTGACTTGAACGTCAAAAAGGTAATACCTTCATCCTTTAATTAATTATAGCTTCTATTGATGATTATAGACTATAGGTTCATGAGATATGAGTTGATGGGTTTGATAGAAAAGCATGAACGATTATAGGTTTGGATTGTTGATTGTTGAGTAAGGGCGTTGTTTATCTTATGGGTGAAGAAAAATGATATTTATTTTAGCATTATGAGATTGTAGAATCATCTAGGGGCAAGAGAATGGGTTGTTGGGTGTAGAAACACAATTGATGAGAGTTTGTGGAGCTTCATGCCCACCAAGTATTTGATAAAATTCTTAGATGACCAAAACATGAGTAGTCTTACTAATATTTATTTCGTTTGACATATATTGCTATAGATTATAGTCGAAAGGGGTGACGAGCGTTGTGGTATGCTTAAAGGCTGGAATTGAGGTATGTAGGGCTTCTATCTAGGTGTGGGAACATTGTCGTTCTTCCCCACGCCACGTTAATTCATGAAACCCTATTTCTCCTCAAAGTTAGAGAATCATGCTTCAGTTCATGAAATACCTCAGATACAAGTTAATTATATATATGTGTATTATCATTGCTCAATCATGTTTCAGATAATTGTATTCATGTATATCATTACAATTGTCATGAACCTGTCTGTAATCCATGTATGCTCGTGTTATCTTTTACATGAGCTCTCAGATATCATGTCACGACCCAAACTGGAGGGCCATGATCGACACCTGACCGTACTAGTCAAGTACCATCTGACATACATCTGTGACATCAACATAAATATAGGTAGGCCGATAGGGCCATCATATGACTCTCAATAAACTTATAAGGGACATGCATATATAAACTAATCTGAAAGACTCATCTGTGTGAATATGTTGGACATACTGCATAAGCAGATAAGGCTATCATAACCATCTGTGCAACAACATATGAAACCTTTAGTCTGGACATCATCTGACTATACATAACTGTCCACAATCCTCTACTGGAAAACATAACATAACGTGGACGGGACAGGGCCTCTCCATACCCATACATATGTGCATACATAAATATACATAAGACTATGCTGACTCCTGGCATCTCCGGAACAAATAGAGTGCATCAACCTCATCTGCTGCACTGACATCCTAATATATGGATCACCAACCTGTATCTCGGGACCTGCGGGCATGAAACGCAGCCCCCCAAGCAATAGGGGAGTCAGTACGAATAATGTACCGAGTATGTAAGGCGTGAAAACAGCATATACATAAGAATCATAAAAGGAATTTGAGACATGAGAATTAATCTGTACGACAGTACAACTGTTGCATAACTCTATGTAACTGAAGGTGCCTCTGAGGGCATATGACATGCATGCTTTCTTTCAAAAATCATATACATATATCATATTATAACTATTAGTCTTTGAGCAACGTACAGCCCGATCCATAAATGTTAGTGAAGCGGAACGTGCAGTCCGATCTATATATCATATCAAGTCGGCCACTCTGTAGGCATCATCATCATCATCGTATACCAGCTGATCAGGTGGTGATGCGTATATAACGCCTATCCCTTTTCCCATACCCCATATACATATAATATATGTGTATATAACGCCTTCTGGTCATGGGTCAATGTGCATATGTATAAATGAATGCAATGCATAAATAAGATGAATAAATAGATCTCTCAGAGTGGAATAAGGTCGTGCTACCTCCGATAAACATCTTTGAGCTAATATCATCAATATACGTAATCTCAAGACCCATGAACAGAAGGAATAATCACGAAAGGGTACAGGAACATCAAAGATTAGAGCATTCCTAATGCTTCTAAGAGTAGAGTGATATGGAAGTTCATTTATTCGTTCATTCATTCATATCATAAGGATCATGCCAAAATGAGAGACAGGATAGCCTTAACATATCTCACATCATCCAAGAAACTCAACCACAAACTTTCCACAATTAATATGCCAAACCTATAATCAATGGAATACGTATATGACTTTAGAGGGCTTTCTTATATCATATATATCAATTGATAACTTGATTCTAAAATGAAACGGGCAGCATCTCCCCTATATCACTAGTACCTCCCAATTCCATATATCACAACAACAGCCCAAACAACAAAATAAATCTCAACAACACAACATATGTATATATCCATAACAACTTCATAATACCTTATAACGAGCGACAAACTCGAATTAGGATTTGTACAACCCATAGAACCTTTTGTATGTTTTCTTCTTAACTCAATAACATTCTCAACATGATAAGGAAATCATTTACTAAAAATTCAGCCTTATATCATGTAATTATAACAAGAAAACAGCCCACAACCTCAACTCTTACCAAATGACGATTCTATTCACAAGTTCGTGTTTATTCCATCAATTCTCTATGGCCAACATCAAGATAATTATAAGCACACCCAAGAACAATATAGACTTACCTTATACAGTAGCCTCAAGTCGAATTCCAACCATCTCCTAACTTGTATTCACCCTTAACAATGATACAACGCAATAGAAGTGATTTGCTTTCACTTTAGCTAACTCTCGAGGTAAAACTTGTATTAAATCTTTGTGCTGGCCCTTGAATGGTTGGGAACTATTGGGGAGGGTTTTAAGGAGCTGTGGGACGAGTTTTTGGTTGAAGATAATGAAAAATGAGGCTGGAAACGAACATATATTAAAGCAAAGTCGGCCACCGCCTGCACATTGATGGTTCGTCTTTCTGTATTTACGGACCGTCGATTTTTGACGGTTCATAGCTTCCACCGTACATCTCCAAATCACTATCTTTAAGTTGCATTGGAAATAAGACTCTCTAGACTTACGTTTGCATAGGTTATGAATTCTGTAACTCATCATATGCTAGGAGATATGCCCCTCATAAGTGGACCCAAAAATCTTGTCTGAAAATCTGCCAAGTTCTCCCAAAGTCTCGACAACTAAATTCCTTTGATTCGTTTGACCACCAAACTTCCAATATTTGTTACATATGAACTTAAACCTTCATATATGAGGGATAACATATCCAATACCTCGAAGGCTAACACTCGAGACCAAGATGACTAGTGTACCAAATACATCAATGCAACAAACGAAAGGCGTAGCGTATTCTTTCTTGATTCACTTAACTCCCGACTCTCACATTCTCAAAGACATAAGTTGATGATTATATCTTCCTTTAAGACACGCTCGTGAGCTACTTATGCAATTTCCCCAATAGATCCTCGGCACGAGTCTAAATTACTAAGATCATTATAGAACCTCAAAGTACGGGGAAGGAGTGACACGAATCTTATCTTTTCTTCTTAACTCTAGAAATTGTTGAAACTCTTCCCACTCATACCAGCTTGCTTACATCGCAATATAGCAAAATTTTTCAAGGTGTAACATATCAGTTATGAACTCAATTTTGTTCCGTTAAATGAATTTTTACTTGTTTTCATATCTCAGAATTTATATACATATATTTATACAGATTTTCATGTGAAACTACTTACAAACCATGTTTATGAAATTTATGAGCTTTTAAGCCAACCATGTACATATTCAGTATTTTTGGGTGTAGCATAGGTTTACCGAGAAGGTGCCGACCACCTGAAACTACGTATGCCAACGTAGGGTAAGGGTCGCTCTACCTAGTTAGGACGATACCTTCAGACTATTAATTGGATCCTTTCATGTCATGTTCATGTCTCATACCCTGGCAAGGTATGGGATTGCTCTACTGGTCGGGCCAGGTACCAGATTCCACGTGCTCACGTGGTGATTTCATTGTATCCGTTATACTAAGGCTCTCTCACGTAAAATGATTTACTCATGGTACAACTTTATCACGCCAGATCATGATCATGTCCATGTTTCGCTTTATAGCTTGCAATTACAATTTTAGTTTCGTATTACTTCATGTATACATGTTATTAATTTGGGTTGTCCATTATCCGAGCACCCACTTATAGTTCTTTCATTCAGTCGCTTTACATACAAGTACAATTCAAATGTACTTACGTCATGTCATGCAGTAGAGGTAGGCCTGGGGCCTTGTCTTGGTAAATAGTTTAGCATTCAGACTCATGTTTAGAGGTTTCATAGACTAGCATAGCATGTCAAGTCAGATACTCAGTCGTGTTTAGCCTTGTCGGCTACATCATCATGTTTTTCATACTATTTCCGTACTTATGTTTAAAACATTATTTTCAGACTTATGATTACTTAATCTCATGCTTATTCAGACTTTCATGATTTAACTTATATTACGTATCAGTACATGTCCCATGTTATTCAATAAGCTATGTGGTTCCTCGGTCACATGCAGTCAGGCACCGAGTGCAGTGTTACGGCCAGGCCATGGTCCGGGCGTGACAATTCTATAAACACAACAGAATTTATAGTGCACCTATTTTAAATAAGATGCATATTTAGCTCCTCAATGTTGTTCTCAATTGTATGTTTTTGAAGAGTCTGGCTTATTCTTGAAGCTATCATCCTCTGATTCCTAAGGCTTATTCTTGAAGCTATCATCCTCTGATTCCTCTTGTTTCAATATGTAAAAAGTTTATCTCCTTCTCTTTTCTAATTTATCACTGTATTTTTTTAATTCTCTAAACGTTGTGTTGTATGTATGAATTTTGGTCCAATAATAGTGATATCTCAAAGATCAGAATGATGAGGTTCCACAAACTTCTGTTTATCATTCCTTCATGCGCTCAGGTGCATCTGTTAAAGTTAATGTATCCATTACTATTGTTAACTCTTGTTAGTCTTACATTTTTAAAGGGTAATAGTTTCTCGGCACGTGCGTTGCACGTCTATGCCGAGTCATATCGTACATAATTTATTTTGAGTTTATGAAAATTAATAACATAATCAAAATTTCATCAATGTCATATATATTTGTATACATTAATATTGTAAAATCTAAAGTAATATCTACAAACACAACAATATTATTATGCACCTATTATAAATAAGATGCATGTTTAGCTCCTCAATGATATGCTCAACTATAAGTTTTTGAAGAGACTTGGCTTATTCTTGAAGGTTTCATCCTCTGATTTCTCTTGATTCAAGATGTAAAAAGTTTCACTCTTTCTCTTTTCTAATTTAGCACTAGAGTTTTTTAATTCTCTAAGCATTTTGTTGTGATGTATTTAGGTCAGAAAATATTCGTATTTCAAAAAATTAGAATGACGAGGTTCCACAAACTTCTGTTTATCATGGCTTCTTGCAGCTCAGGTACTTCTTTTAGAGTTAATGAATCCATTACTGTTGTTAACTCTTATTAGTCTTAGATTTTTTACAGGTACTAGTTTTTAGGCACGTGTATCACGAGTCATGTGGTACATAATTTTATTTGAATTTATACAAATTAATGACATAATAAAAATTTCATCGATGTCATATATATTTCTATTCCTTAATCTGGTAAAATATAAAACAATATCTATAAACACAACAGAATTTATTGTGCACCTAATATAAATAAGATGCATGTTTAGCTCCTCAATGTTATACTCGGTTGTAGGTTTTTGAAGAGACTGGCTTATTCTTGAAGCTATCATCCTCTGATTCCTCTTGTTTCAATATGTAAAATTTTCTCTCTTTCTCTTTTCTAATTTATCACAATGTTATTTAATTCTCTAAACACTTTGTTGTATGTCTAAATTTTGGTCTAATAATAGTGATATCTCAAAGATCAGAATGACGAGGTTTCACAAACTTTGGTTTATCATTCCTTCGTGCGCTCAGGTGCTTCTTTTAAAGTTAATCAATCCATTGTTGTTGTTAACCCTTGTTAATCTTAGACTTTTTAAAGGGTACTAGTTTCTCGGCATGTGCGTTGCACGGGTACGCCAAATTATGTCATACATAATTTTGTTTGCGTTAATGAAAATTAATAACATAATAGAATTTCATCAATGTCATATATGTTTCTATTCGTTAATATTGTAAAATTTAAAATAATATCTACAAACACAATAATATTTATTATGCACCTATTATAAATAAGATGCATGTTTAGCTCCTCAATGATATGCTCAATTGTAAGTTTTTGTAGATACTTGACTTATTTTTGAAGGTATCATCCTCCAATTTCCCTTGTTTCAAGATATAAAAAGTTTATCTCTTTCTCTTTTCTAATTTATCACTTGATCTTTTTAATTCTCTAAACACTTTGTTTGTATGGATGTATTTAGGTAAAAAAATATTGGTATTTCAAAAAATCAGAATGACGAGGTTCCACAAACTTTTGTTCATCATGGCTTCGTGCAGCTCAGGTACTTCTTTTAGAGCTAGTGAATCCATTAATGTTGTTAACTTTTATTAATCTTAGATTTTTTAAAGGTATTAGTTTTTAGGTACATCGGTTGCACGTGTATGACGAGTCATATCATACATAATTTTATTTGAATTTATAAAAAATAATTTAATACTTCAAAATCTAAATGGAGTCGAACCTAAGCAATTAATACTCCTAAATCCATATATAAATGGACAAAAAATCTAGAGGTGCAATTAATACTTCTAAACCTAAATGGAGTTGAACGTAAGCAATTAGTACTCCTAAATCTGGTCGGACAAAATATCTGGTGGTATATTTTCATAAGGTAAAATACTTAAATAATAATTATAGAAAAATAGTAAATAACAACTTTGTTTATTGTAGAGTTTTTTAATGGAGGGCAAAAAGTTAAATAAACATTTCTAAGGCCCTTCGTGCTTTTAATATAACATAGATTCTTTATAGGTACTAGTTTCTCGGCACGTGTGTTGCACGTGTATGTCGAGTCATGTTGTACATAATATTTTTTGAATTTATGAATATTAATAACATAATTAAAATTTATTCAATGTCATATATATTTCTACTTCTTAATATAGTAAAATCTAAAGCAATATCTATAAATACAACATAATTTATTATGCGCCTATTATAAATAAGATGCATGTTTAGCTCCTCAATGTTGTACTTAGTTGTAAGTTTTTGAAGAGACTGGGCTTATTCTTGAAGCTATCGTCCTCTGATTTCTCTTGTTTCAGGATGTAAAAAGTTTCTCTCTTTCTGTTTTCTAATTTTTCACTACATTTTTTAAATTCTCTAAAACCTTTGGTGTATGTATGAATTTAGGCCCAATAACTGTGATATCTCAAAAAATCAGAATGACGAGCTTCCACAAACTCCACAAACTTTTGTATATCATTGCTTCGTGGTGTCATGTACTTCTTTTAAAGTTAATGAATCCATTACAGTTGATAACTCTTGTTAGTCTTAGATTACTTAGAGGTATTATTTTCTCGACACATGCATTGCATGTGTATGCCAAGTCATGTCCTACATAATTTTCTTTGAATTTATAAAAATTAATAACTTCATAAAAATTTCATCAATGACGTATATATTTCTATTCATTAAATTTGTAAAATCCAAAGCAATATCTATCACTACAACATAATTTATTATGCACATATTATAACTAAGATGCATGTTTAGCTCCTCAATGTTGTACTTAATTGTAAGTTTTTAAGAGACTTGGCTTATTCTTGAAGCTATCTGCCTTAGATTCCTCTTGTTTCAAGATGTAAAAAGTTTCTCTCTCTCTCTCTGTCTCTCTCTCTCTCTCTCTTCTAATTTATCACTTGCCAGATTTGCAGCCTATCCCCTCCTTTGCATATCTATCTATTTTGATTCCACAGACAATTACTATCTATGTATTTTGAGGCTTATATTCATTTTTTCGGATGTTGTATTAGTATTAGAAGATCTTGTACGAGTTCAGACCAGGTTTTGGGGCTGTAGTTGTTTAGTACTTCCGCACTTATGTTATTTATATATCTGTTATGACCTGGTATAATTTCTGTCTTTATGTCCGCATGTCTTCTTTCAAATAATGCTTTTAAGGGAAGGGTTTGCCCACCAGGGGGATAGTGTGGGTGCCCTCATGACTTGCTAAATGGATCATGACATTCTCTAACCACTTTGTTGTGTGTATGAATTTAGGTCCAAAAATAGTGATACTGCAAAAAATCAGAATGATGAGGTTGCACGAGCTTCTGTTCATAATGGTTTCGTGCAGCTCAGGTGCTTCTTTTAGATTTAATAAACCCACTGCTGTTGTTAACTCTTATTAGTCTTAGATTTGTTAAGAGTACTAGTTTCTCGGCACGTGCGTTACACGTGTATGTCGAGTCATGTCGTATAAAATTTTGTTTGAATTTATGAAAATTAGTAACATAATAAAAATTTCATCAATGTCATATGTATTTTGATTCATTAATATGGTAAAATCTAAAGCAATATAGACAAACACAACATAATTTATTGTACACCTATTATAAATAAGATGCATGTTTAGCTCCTTAATGTTGTACTCAATTATAAGCTTTTGTAGAGACTTGGCTTATAATGTGAAGCAATCATCCTTTGATTTTTCTTGTTTCAAGATGTAAAAAATTTCTCGCTTTATCTATTCTAAAGTAGGATGGTTTGTTCATATGTACGAATACTTCCTCAAATAACTCTATGTTGTCTTGCTAATTATAACTTCCAATTGAATATTAGTCCATAGTAGAATTTATAACATATATTTACATATTTGTACAATAATAGTAAAAAGAATATGTGTAATAAAAGGTCAAAATGGTCGATCAACTTTTGAAGGTGATTTTTGGGCACAACCTACATAAATAGTTCAAAAAATTAGTATATGCAATTTTGATGTTGTAACGACCCATTTGGTCGTTTAGGCGCTTTGATCCTTTTACCCCTGTTGACTCTTCTCCTAGCCTCTTTAGAGCGTGTTTGACTTGTGGGGATGGGTAGCGCAATTCCCGAGGTGATCGGACGAGCCTTGTTTGACTTTAGAGAAAACTAGAAGTTCTAAGTTGAATATGTGAAAAACCTTTGACCAATAGTTGACTTTCGGATAAACGGAACATTTTGAGATTTTTAATGATTCCATTAGGTCTGAAGGGTCGATTATAACTTAGTGGGATGATTGGTTCGATTCTTGAGGCTCTCGAGAGTGTTTTGGTCCCTTGATTTGAAACTTATTTTTGGTCGTTTGGGGGTTGATCGGGTCAAGGTATTGTCTGTTGGGAATTTTGAGGCCACGGTTGAGTTCGTAGAATGTTTTTACATGTGTCTGCATATCTGGTTTATATTCGGGAGGTCTCGGATGGATGTCGGGTTCTGGGGTTGAACTTGGTGAAAACTAGATTTTTTTGGTTTTCTAGCGTGTCACTTATCCGGAGGTTTGACCGCATCTGAGGGGCCTGGTCCACAGATGCGGGATTGTGATGAGTTGGGGAAATCTGCACCTGCGAAGTTTCTTCCGCTGGCGCCGTGTCGCTTTAGCGAGGGGTCGCTTCGAATGAATGTCGCTTCATTTAATGAGTCCGCATCTGCTGACACTTCTCCGCCAATGCGAGATCGCATAAGCGGATATGAGTTTTGCGTAGGCAAGATCGCTGAATCAGAAACCTTAAATTCTCAATTGTGACCCCATTTGCCTCATTCACTAAATGGGAGACTCCGAGAGATATTGGGGGCGATTTCTGAAGAGCTTTGGGGTGATTCTTCCTTGGGTAAGCCCTTTCACTCTATTTATGATTATATTATGGTATTAGTTATGAAACCCATGCTAATTCTATGGTTTTAGTTGGGGAAGGTGGGGTTATAAACCCTAGTGTTGATTGTATGAATTTTGTGCTATGTAAATGGGTTTTGTTGAGGAATCTTATTAAATCTAGTCATGAAATCATGGAGATAACTAGATACTAAGCTTGAATCTCTTTTCCAGCTAAGATTTTGATTATGAAAAGTTAGGGTTTCCTCTAAATTGGGGATTTTCAACTAATGATGAAATTGAGGGTAATTTGGGGTTAGTTTGTGTTGATAATTAGTGTTTGAACTTCATAAGCCTTTGGAAAACCTTTTTCAACTTGAAATTCCTATTTTTCCCTTCTGGGCCCGATTTCCTCTTTTAAAGGTTGTTTTTCGATTCGAATAAGTCTATGGCAATATGGGTATCGTTAGTTTCAATTTCTAATGAAGATTAACTTATTTATTAGACTTTGATCGTTCGGAAGCTCTTCGTAAAGGAAAGGCTCAAGTAGATCAGTTCGTAGCGCCTGTTCGGTTTTGAGGTAGGTTACGGCTTACTTATGTTTAGACTCCGATTAGGGACACGTATGCAGATGGTAGTTATTGATGGGGAAAGCATGATAGGCCTTCGAGCATGGTGTGGAGGTGAATTCCAAATTAGGTTGGTATTGTCAGTTGTTATGTGGGCTTGATGCTATCATTGTGGTATTGTGATGTGGGCTTGTCGTCATCGTTGTGATATTCATGTATCTGACGTACTTGCCTCTCTCTCCCTTGTTGTTCCATTGTCATATGAAAGAAGATGGTTGTTATTGAGAAATGGAATGTTGATTTGCGTATTATAATATGAATCTGAGGATTTTATGATTTGATGTGATTAATTGAGGCTGAGGTAGTGCAAGGCATGCATCCCATACTTCATATGTGATTTGTTACATTTGTGTTTGAATTCATCTCTCTCTATCGATATTTCACTTATCATAAAAAAAAACGAAGGATAACGAAAATGGCTTGAAATTGTGATGTGTACTTTATGACAAGTCACGGATGACATCTTGATACGATTTACTGTTGAATTTGATTCCATGCATTGACATATCATTCATCTACATGCATGATTGGTTACAATTATAGCATGTGTGGCAAATTGTAACGATGGTAAAAGAAATATGGCACTGATGATGAAAGTAATATGGAAACTGTGATCCGAGGTCTTTACCGGAGCGGTTCAAGTACTCGCTGCCCGAGGTTTCTTGTCGGGAAGAGGGTGTATATGGACTTCGCGGTTACCCCATGGGACATGGCTATTGAAACGTGGAGGTTTTCGTCCTTAGCATGGAAACCTCCACGTCTCAATAGCCATGACCCAGGAGGGACCCGTGAAGTCCATGTACACCCTCGTCCCGGAAAGAAACCTGGCCATCTAGTACTCGAACCGCTCCGGTAAAGAACTCGGATCACGGTTTCCATATTACTTTCATCGTTAGTGTCATATTTTTTTTTACCATCGTTACCATTTGCCCCAGGCTATCATTGTTACCACTAGCCACCCAAACTATCATTGTTTCCATTGTAACCAATTATGCATGTAGATGGATGATATGTTAATAAATGGAATCAAATTCAACAAGAATCATATCAAGATCTCATCCGTGACTTGTCATAAAGTACATATCACAATTTCAAGCCATTTTCGTTATTCTTTTTTTTTTCCGGATGATAAGTGAAATATCGATAGAGAGAGATGAATGCAAACACAAATGTAACAAATCACATTTGAAGTATGGGATGCATGCCTTGCACTACCTCAAGCTCAATTAATCACATCAAATCATTAAATCCTCAAATTCATATTATAGTATGCAAATCAACATTTTATTTCTCATTAACAACCTTCTTCTTTCATATGACAATGGAACAACAAGGGAGAGAGAGAGCGAGGCAAGTATGTTAGATACATAAATATCATAACGATGGCGACAAGCCCGCATCACAAAACCAAAAAGATGGCATCAAGCCCACATAACAGCTGACAATACCAACCTAATTTGGAATTCACCTCCACACCATGCCCGAAGGCCTATCATGTTTTCCCCGTCAATAACTACCATCTTCATACGTGTCCTTAATAGGAGTCTAAACATAAGTAATTCGTAACCTACCTCGAAGTCGAACAGGCGCCATGAACTAATCCACTTGATCTTGTCCTTTATGAAGAGCTTCCGAACGATCTAAGTCTAATCAACAAGTTAATCTACATTAAAAACTGAAACTAACGATATCCATATTGCCATAAACTTATTCGAATAAAAAAACAACATTTAAAAGAGGAAATTGAACCCACAAGGGAAAAATAGGAATCTCAAGTTGAAAAAGGTTTACCAAAGGCTTATGAAGTTCAAACACTAATTATCAACACAAACTAACCCCAAATTAGCCTCAATTTCTTCATTAGTCGAAAATCCCCAATTTAGAGAAAACCCTAACTTTCCATAATCAAAATCTTAGTTGGAAAAGAGATTCAAGCTTAGTATCTAGTTATCCCTATGATTTCATGACTAGATTTAATAAGATTCCTCAACAAAACCCATTTACATAACACAAGATCCATAAAATCAACACTAGGGTTATAACCCCACCTTCCCCAACTAAAACCATGGTTTCATAACTAATATCATAATATAATCAGTAATAGAGTGAAAGGACTTACCCAAGGAAGAATCACCCCAAAGCTCTTTAGAAATCGCCCCCAATATCTCTCTAAATCTCCCATTTAGTGAATGAGGCAAATGGGTTCGGAATTGAGAATTTAAGCTTTATGATTCAGCAATCTCTCCTACACAGAAGTCGTATCCCCTTACGCGATCCTGCGTCGGCGGAGAAGTGTCAGCATATACGGACTCATTAAATGACATGGTACTTAGCCGAAGCAGAACACCCCTCGCTAAAGTGACATTGCGCCTGCGGAAGAAACTTTGTAGGTGTGGCTTTCCCCAACTCATCACAATCTCGCATATGTGGACCAGGCTCCGTAGATACGGCCAAACCTCTGCATATGCGACAGAAAAGAAAAACAGAAAAATCTGGTTTTCACCAAGTTCAACCCCAAAACCCGACATCCATCCGAGACCTCCTGGATACAAACCAGATATGCAGACACATGTAAAAATATGCTACGAACCCAACTGCAGCCTCAAAATTCCCAACGGAGGTCACCTTGACTCAATCATGCCCCAAATGGCCAAAAACAAGTTTCAAATCAAGGGACCAAAACATTCCCGAGTGCCTCGGGTTACCGAGCCAATCATTCCATAAAGTTATAATCAACCCTCTGGACCTAATGGAACCGACAAAAATCTATAAGGGTCCGTTTACCTAAAAGTCAACAATTGGTCAATGATTTCTCACATATTCAACTTAGAGCTTCTAAATTTCTCAAAAGTCAAAAAAGGCT
This sequence comes from Lycium ferocissimum, assembly GCF_029784015.1. NCBI lineage: Eukaryota > Viridiplantae > Streptophyta > Magnoliopsida > Solanales > Solanaceae > Lycium > Lycium ferocissimum. The sequence continues at coordinate 58,394,548 of NC_081349.1, read as the reverse complement.
CACCCGATCACCTCGGGAACTGCACCACCCATCCCCACAAGTCAAATATGCTCTAACGAGGCTATGGGAAGAGTCAACAGGGATAAAAGGGTTAAAATTCCTAAACGACCAAACGGGTCATTACTTCAGATACCAATTAAACAGGGAAGCCTCCACAGGTAAGGAATCTTCATTATAACCACACGGAAGCCTCCAAATGCAAGAAATATCTTTGATATAACTGCTCATTTACATTATCAATCAAAACCTCCTTTAACATAGCTCAAAGACCCAAATTTCCATTTTTTCCATACTCGGAGCTTCTTTCACGGCTGACCCTTGAATATAAAAATTTATTACCCTTGAATTCTCAAATTTTATATAATCACTCTCAAAACGCAATTGATATGTCCCACAAACATTCCCCAAACAACGCAATCCTTTAGATATAGCCACAAAACATAGCCCACTCTGAACTGGTAAAATATTATGATTCCACTAATCCTTCTGGCATACCTTCCAAGGCCATTCCCGCATCAAGATTATTTAAAACCATACAAACACACTCCACAAGCCCCAACCATGACTTACTCTTTCTAGGAAAGAATCCTTGCTCCTTCTGAGAAGCTCTAAGCAATTCCATCAAAACTGATCTTACTCAAGGCCGATTTTACTAGTTTCAAGTAGGCTAATTCCGTATTTCACTGTTGTAACCACTTAGCCAAAACCCATCGCTAGAGCTGTTACACCTCGTAAAATTTTGTAACGTTTGTCTCGCAATTGAACTAACGTAATCCTGGAGAGGTCATGAAACCCCTATAAGGTTAAGAAAGACTTTTAACAAGTGTTTAGTTTGTACCTTAAGGTTTCGGAGTTGAACGAATTGAAGGAAATAAGTTTGTCGAAAAGTTGAAAGTTGGTGTCATTTTTACGAACTGTAGAATGATTTTACTTCCCGTGAAAGGTGGAGGCTCCACCGTAGAATTGGTGGCAGAAAGTTTAATTTGGGGGGCTATTTCACGATGGCCTTTGATGGCCTGTGAAACATTTCATGGTGGCAGAGCCACCATAGAATGATTCTAAGGGGTCTAAAAGCCACCGTAGAAGTGGAGGCGGTGGCCGACATTTGATGTTTTAAATGAGTTTAAGGGGTCATTTTTCATCATTTACACCCCAAATTTCGTCCATATACTCCCCTAAACTCTCTCTACTAGTTCTTGAAGAATTCTAAGTTGAAACTCAACCGTTTTATCCTAAAACGACATAAAAGATTATCTAAGGTACGGAAAAGCACTTCTAGGATATTGTTGTGATGTTGAGAGTTAATGTAAGCTATCAAGGACTTGGATTATGAGTTGAGGCTACTCTATAAGGTATAATACTATCATCTTGCTTGTGCTTGAGTTCAAATCAATGTTAGTTGGTGTAAATAATTTGAAGGAACATGAACTAGTGCCTGGAAATGCTAGCTAAAGTTGTTGAGCCTTGTGGACTATTTTCTTGTCATTTTTGCATGGTTTAAAGTTGGAAAATTTGATGAACATGCTTATTATCATGATATGCATAAAGTTGAGTCGAAGTAAGAGATTCCTAAGGGGTGACACAGGTTATATGGGTTCTAATTCGAGCTTGCCGCTCGTCGAGAGATATTGATAGCTTGTTGTTAATATATTATGCCCTATTGTTGATGCTTATACATACTGAATTGTTCTGGTTGTTGTTGTGTATATGTGGAGTTGGAGGAAGTTCATGATATAGGGGAGATACTACCAAAATTTACTTAGACGAGCTGCCAGCTTAAGTTACGAACTTGATTTCTACTTAGTATTAATCATAGGCCTTATAGTCCTATTGTAGATTTAATTGCTTTGCGAATCGCTTGAAAGCTGATAAGGATTCAGGAGAATCAAGGTATGTTAAGGATAACCCTTTATTTTCTTGGCATATCCTTTACGAAACACAACATAAACGAATGATATTCACAATGACTCCATTCTTAGAAATGCTAGAAGCTTATATTATTGCCCTCTATATAATGACATTGAATCTTGTCATATGACTCATTAATCCTTAGATGCAAATTATATAATGATGTTAGTTCCATAACGTTAGTCGGAGGTGCAACAACCTTACATCACTCCGATGAGATCATGATGTTCTCTTTTGGCTCTTACACATGCATTATATACACACACACACACACACACACACACACACACACACACACACACACACACACACACACACACACACACATATATATATATATATATATATATATATGTATATATGATGATTTCCAAAAGAGGCCGATGGTGTTATATACGCATATAAATATGTACGACAAAGATTATATACACACCTTTGATCGGTAGGCCATGATGATGATGCCTACGGAAGGCTTGATGGCGTTATACACACACACACACACATATATATATATATATATATATATATATATATATATATATATATATATATATATATATATATGTATGAACGGCATTATATGCGTATATATACACAATAATTATGCATATCATGGCCCTCGAAGCCTTTCGGATGTACGGAGTTAATTCTTTTATCTCACGTTACCTTCATGTCTTTTCTATGTTACTTTCCTGCCTTACATACTCGGTACTTTATTCGTACTAACGTCCCTTTTGCCTGGGGATGCTGTGTTTCATGCCCATAGGTTCTAATAGATAGGGTGACTGTTTGCATCAGTAGGCCTATTCAACTTGGTATTGAGGCACTCCACTTGCATCAGAGTTGCTGTCTATTATTGGTATGATTTTCTTAATGTACATATGGGTATGGCTGGGCCATGCCCCGACCTTATGACAGTCATGTACTCCAGTAGAGGCTTGTAGACAGTTATGATATAGTTAGATATTATATGACCTTGTCGACCTGTGTTTTTCTGTACATATGTCCCTGAAAGCCTTGTCGGCTCATACTATTGGGTCTAGTATGCTATGCATGTCCTTTCAAACTTGTCCCTTTTTAGCTTATTTTCTCCTATGAGTTAGTAGGTTGTCATGTTATGGCCCTCATGGTCCCCCCTTTATCTATGATTTTATTATGAAAGAAAGTTATAGAGGTGCTCAGCAAGTAAGGCTTGGGTGCCCGTCATGGCCCTCCGATTTGGGGTCGTGACAAACTTAGTATCAGAGTAGGTCTGTCCTAGAGTTTTCTACAAATCGTGTCTAGTAGAGTCTTATTTATGAGTGTGTTGTGCACCACGCTTATAAACATGAGGCTGCAGGGCATTCAGGGTGGTTGTCCTTTCTTTTCATCTTAGATCGCGCGATAGAGCTATGTCATAAGAATTCATTTTCTAATAACGTGTTTTGATTACAGCAATGCCTGTGACGAGGAAAGCTTCAGCTAGCCAGAGCGGCAAAGTTGTGGCAGATGAGGGTACCAGTCGGGTGCCACCTGTAGATGTGGGCCAGGGTGAGTCTTAGAGTGAGGCCCCATCTCAGACTTCTCAGACTCCACCTTGAGGGGGGGTGTGTGTACAGTACCTCCAGTTCCTCCACCTGATGGACTAGGCCAACAGATACGAGATGTTATACGATTATTGACTCGGTTGGTGGCCGCTCAGGCCCACCGGCTGGGTACAGGTATTGGTTATGCTGATAGGGTTGTTAGTGCCAGTGTTTGAGACTTCATCAATTTGGATCCTCCAGTATTTACAGGATCAGATCCAGATGAGGACCCGCAGAACTTTATAGATTAGATGCAGAGGAGATTGTGGGTGATGCATGCTTCTGACACTAAGTCAGTAGAGTTGGCTTCCTACTGGTTGCGAGATATTATTATTTAATGGTGTGAGACTTGGGAGTTATCCAGAGGGACTAATGCACCTCCAGCAGTGTGGCAGGAGTTCACAGAGGCTTTTCTTCAACACTATTTGCCAATAGAGATCCAACAGGCTCGAGTTGATGAATTTCTGAACTAGGCTAGGGGAATAAGAGTGCTCAGGAGTACAGTCTTCACTTTGACTCACTAGCCAGGTATGCTCCCACAATTATAGCCGAGATGGAGGATTGGGTACATCGATTTGTGATTGGACTTGGGTCGCATTTGATTAATGATGGCATGACGCCCTCACTTCAGGAGGGTAGGGATATTGCCCATATTTATGCATATGCTCAAGGCTTATAGGAGCGTAAACAGCAGCAACAACTTGATCGAGATCGTGATAAAGGTCAAAATAAGAGGGCTAGGTTGACAGGTTTTTACAGTGAGTTTCAGGAAGGTCATAGATCATAGTTTCTGAAGCGTTCAACCCATCCAGTGACTAGTACCCTCCATAGCTTCCGAGGCCAAGACCTGATCGATCTACTTATTTCAGAGCAGGCCAGGGTTCTCGAGCTTCCAGTTCTCAGTACGGGAGTGATTTAGGTCATATGAGGTTGTCTTTGCCATAGTGTGCTCAGTGTGGTAAGTTGCATGCCAGACAGTGCCGGTTGGGTTCAAATGTGTGTTATACTTGTGGCTTTCCAGGCCACATTATGCCAGATTGTCTGACGAGGGGTGGCAGAGGTATGGCTCAGCCGACTGGGTCTCCAGCCGGTTCTTCTTCATTTGTGCGCCCTTCTGGGTAGGGTTCTCAGACGTCAGACGTCAACCGTCCGTGGTAGAGGTAGAGGTGGAGCATCTACTTTGAGCAGTCCTCCAAATCATATATATGCATTGGCTGGTCGGCTTGATCTTGAGTCATCACCCGATGTCGTTACAGGTATACTATCGGTTTCATTCCATGACATGTATGCATTAATAGATGTAGGTTTTACTTTATCATATGTTACTCCTTTCATTGCTGGTAAGTTTGGGATAAAACCCGATTCGATTAAGCCATTTGAGGTGTCTACAGCTGTTGGTGATCTGGTTATAGCTAGACGAGTTTATAGAGATTTTATGGTTACGATTTGTAATCGTCATACAACAGCAGATTTGATTGAGTTAGAGATGGTAGATTTTGACATTATTATGGGTATGGACTAGTTGACCTCTTGTTATGCTAACATTGATTGTAGAACAAAGATGGTTCAATTCTAATTTTTGCGGGAGCTGATCGTTGAATGGAAGGGTAACACTGCTACGCCTACGGGTAGGTTTATTTCCTATCTAAAGGCAAGAAAAATGATCTTCAAAGGTTTTATTTATCATATTGTTCATGTCAGAGATGTCGAGGCTGACCCACCAACTCTTCAGTCAGTCCCAATAGTCAATGAATTTCCTGATGTGTTTCCAGACGAACTTCTAGGTCTTCCTCCTGAAAGGGAGATTGTGTTTGGTATTAATGTGTTGTCGGATACTCAGCCGATATCTATTCCTCCCTATAGAATGGCTCCAGCAGACCTAAAATAATTGAAAGAGCAATTGAAAGACTTATTTGAGAAGGGTTTATCAGGCCTAGCACTTCACCTTGGGGTGCGCCGGTATTATTTGTACGGAAGAAAGATGGCTCGTTACGTATGTGCATCGATTACCGACAGTTGAATAAGGTTACCATCAAGAATAAGTATCCCCTTCCCTAGATTGATGACGTGTTTGATCAGTTACAAGGTGCTAAATTTTTTTGGAAGATCGATGAGGGTTAAGAAGAAGGATATTCTGAAGACAACTTTCAGAACGAGGTATGGACACTTTGAGTTCCTAGTGATGTCATTTGGGATAACGAATGCCCCAGCAACATTTATGGACCTAATGAATTGTGTATTCCGTCCCTTCCTGGATGTGTTCGTGATTGTTTTCATTGATAACATTCTGGTTTACTCCCGTTCAGAACCAGAGCATGCAGATTATTTACGGAAGTATTGCAGATACTCCAGGATCGGAAGTTATATGCCAAGTTCTTTAAATGTGACTTTGTTTAAGTTCAGTAGCATTCCTTGGTCACATTATCTCCAATGAGGGCATTCAGGTAGATTCTCAAAAGATTGAAGCCGTAAAGAATTGGCCAAGGCCCACGACTCCATCAGAGGTTCGTAGCTTTCTGGGCTTGGCCGGCTAATATAGGTGGTTCGCAGAAGGGTTTGCTACCATATCAGCCCCACTGACAAGATTAACTCAGAAGGGGGCCAAGTTCTAGTGGCCTGACGCTTGTGAGCGCAGCTTCCAGGAGTTGAAGAATTGGTTGACGACTACACCTGTCCTTACTATTCCAGAGGGTACAGAAGGCTATGTGGTTTATTGTGATGATTCAGGTATAGGTTTGGGATGTGTATTAATGCAGTACAGGAAAGAAATTTCCTATGCTTCGAGGCAGTTGAGGAAGCATGAAAAGAACTACCCTACCCATGACTTGGAGTTAGCAGCTATGGTGTATACACTGAAGATTTAACGGCATTATCTATACGGTGTTCCTGTAGATATCTTTACAGATCACAAAAGCCTCCAATATATATTTAGGCAAAGGATTTGAACCTAAGACAAAAAAGATGGCTGGAGCTATTAAAAGACTATGATATGGATATCCTATACCATCCTGGAAAAACAAATGTTGTAGTAGATGCGCTTAGTCACAAGTCTATGGGTAGCGGAGTTAATGTGCAGCTGGAGAAGAAAGAATTCAGGAAGGAACTTCATCAACTAGCCAACTTAAGAGTACGACTGATAGATTCAAACGATGGATGTGTTATGGCTCAGAATACCGTAGAATCATCTCTTATAGCTGAAGTGAAGGAGCATCAGCATGAGGATCCTATTTTAGGAAAGATCAGAGAGGGTGTTTAGAAAAAAAGTACCTTGGCCTTTGAACTTGATGAACAGGGGATCTTAAGATATCAGGGCGGATTGTGTGTTCTATATACAACAGGGTTACGAGATAAGATTCTGAATGAAGTTCATTATTCGTGCTATTCTACTCATCCAGGGGCAACAAAGATGTATCACAACATTAAGGAGTTATATTGGTAGAACGATATGAAGAAAAACATCGCAGAGTTCGTGGCTCAAGACTAAGTTCTCATATAACAATAAGCTATTATGTTAGAATTAAGATGGCTCCTTATGAGGCATTGTACGGGAGAATATGTAGATCTCCCATAGGGTGGTTCAAGGTTGGAGAGTCAGAACTACTCGGACCAGATTTGGTGCATCAGGCTATAGAGAAAGTAAAAGTTATTGAGAATCTTTTATTAGTTGCTTAGAGTCGTCAGAAGTCATATGCTGATGTTCGACGGAGAAATCTAGAATTCCAAGTTGATGATTGGGTATTCCTGAATATCTCGCCTATGAAAGGCATAATGAGATTTGGCAAGAAGGGCAAACTTAGCCAAAGGTACATTGGCCCATATCGCGTTGTTCGACTAATAGGTCAAGTGTCTTATGAATTGGAATTGCCTCCAGAGTTAGAATTTGTTCATCCAGTCTTCCATATGTCTATGTTGAGGAATGCATTATAGACCCTTCACGGGTAGTACCTATTGATGATGTACAGGTGACAGAAGACCTATCATACGAGGAAGTCTTGATAGCTATACTAGATAGGAAGGTCCATAAGTTGAGGACAAAGGAGGTTGCCTCCATGAAAGTCCTATGGCACAACAAGAATGTTGAAGAGATTACATGAGAGGTGGAAGAAGCAATGAAATCGAAGTATCCACACCTATTCTAGACTAAAGGTTCTATATGATTTTGATACTAAAGTAATTTCCCCTTTTAATATGTTCAAAATGATGCTAAATTGATAACTTATATTAGACGCTGATCCAGAAGAGAACATGGCCCAAGATGGAACTTCTAACACCTAAGGTGAGTTCTTAACTGAGTACCTATTTACATTTTTGCATGAGACTATATACATGATGTGTTGTATGATTTATGCTTTAACATTCCAGGACGAATGTTCCTAAGGGGAGAAGGGTGTTACACCTCATAAGATTCTGCGTCATTTGCATCGTAATTGAACTAATGTAAGCCCAGAGAGGTCATGAAACCCCTATAAGGTTAAGGAAGACTTTTAACAAGTGTTTATTATGTACCTTAAGGTTTCGGAGTTGAACGAATCGAAGGAAATAAGTTCATCGAAAAGTTTGAAGTTGGTGTCATTTGCATGGACCATAGAATGGTTTTACAGCCCGTGAAAGGTGGAGGCTCCACCGTAGAATTGGTGGCAGAAAGTTTAACTTGAGGGGCTGTTTCACAGTGGCCTTTGATGAATGGTGAAACATTTCACGGTGGCAGAGCCACCGTAGAATGATTCAATAGGGCATAAAAGCCACCATAGAAGTGGAGGTGGTGGCCGACATTTGATGTTTTAAATAAGTTTAAGGGCATAAAACTAGTTCTTTTATCCTAAACCAACATAAAAGATTAGCTAAGGTACGAAAAAGCACTTCTAGGATGTTGTTGTGATGTTGAAGGTTATTGTAAGCTATCAAGGGCTTGGATTCTTAGTTGAGGCTATTGTATAAGGTAATAAAACTATCATCTTGATTGATCTTGAGTTCAAATCGATGTTAGTTGGTGTAAATAATTGGAAGGAACATGAACTAGTGCCTGCAAATGCTAGCTAAAGTTGTTGAGCCTTGTGGACTGTTTTCATGTCATTTTTGTATGGTTTAAAGTTGAAAAATTTGATGAACATTCTATTTATCATGATATGAATAAAGTTGAGTCAAAGTACGAGATTCTTAAGGGGTGACATAATTTATATGGGTTCCAATCCGAGCTTGCCACTCGTCATGAGATATTGGTAGCTTGTTGTTGATATATTGTGCCTTGTGGTTGATGTTTATACTTGCTGAATTGTTCTGGTTGTTGTTGTGTATATATGGAGTAGGAGGAAATTCATGATATAGGGGATATACTTCCCAAATTTACCTAGACGAACTACTAGCTTAAGTTACGAACTTGGTTTTTACTTAGTATTAATCATAGGCCTTATGGTGCTATTATAGATTGAATTACTTTGAGAATCGCTTGAGAGATGATGAGGATTCAGGGGAATCAAGGTATGTTAAGGCTAACCCTTTCTTCTTTTGGCATGACCTTTACAAAATGCAACATAAACGAACGATATTCATAACGACTCCATTCTTAGAAATGCTAGAAGCTTATATTCTTTCCCTCTATATAATGACACTGAATCTTGTCATATAACTCATTGATCCTTAGATGTCAGTTATGATAATGATGTTAGTTCCATAACATTAGTTGAGGCGCAACGACCTTACATCACTCCGATGAGATCATGATGTTCTCTTTTGGCTCTTACACGTTGCATTATATATATATATATATATATATATATATATATATATATATATATATATATATATATATATATATATATATAGTACTTATTCATATCATGGCCCTCGGAGGCCTTTTAGATGTACAAGTTAACTCTTTATCTCACATTGACTTCATGTCTTTTCTATGTTACTTTCCTGCCTTACATACTCGGTACTTTATTCGTACTAACGTCCCTTTTTCCTTGGGACACTGTGTTTCATGCCCACAGGTTCTGATAGATAGGGTGACAGTTCACATCAGTAGGACGCCCGTTCAGCTTGGTATTGAGGCATTCCACTTGCATCGGAGTTCTTTGTCTAGTCTTGGTACGATATTTTTGATGAACATATGGGTATGGCGAGCCCTTTCCCAACCTTATGACAGTCATGTACTCCAGTAGAGGCTTGTAGACAGTTATGATGTAGTTAGACGTTGTATGGCCTTATCGGCCTGTGTTTATCTGGACAGATGTTCCTGAGAGCCTTGTCGGCTCGTACTATTGGGTATAGTATGTTTATATATGCATGTCCTTTCGGACTTGTCCCTTTTTAGCTATTTCTCCTATGAGTTATCAGGTTGTCATGTGGTGGCCCTCGTGGTCCCCTCTTTTATCTATGATTATGTTATGAAAGCAAGTTATAGAGGTTCTCGGCAAGTAAGGTCTGGGTGCCCATCAGCCCTCCGATTTGGGGTCGTGATACAAGCCCTCTCAAATCTTCAGATCACCATACTGTAAGCATAACTACTGATTACCTTACCGAGCCCAAACCCATAGAAAATTATCGGATCACTCTAAAGACTTTCCATACCCATTTGTACCTCCTCAAACCGTCACCAAGTACTGAAGTAGCCCATTTTAACTATCCTAAATAGTTGCCCTTGGTAAGATATCATCTAGTCAACTCGCAACCCTTGATTCTGACTGAAACCCATTGAATCCTTGAAGGTGATTTACTAGAAAACCGATAAGTCCTTTTTGTCACGACCCGAATAGGGCCATGACGGGTACCTAGGGCTGACCACCGAGCATCGCTCATTCTATTACTCATCCTGCGTTCATTCATATTTCTTATGCTCATAATCGTAGAAAAACTATTTTTCGTTTGAAACATATTTACCTTTATATACATAAGCCCTTCGGCTATCAAAATAATATATACATATGATGAGAAACTGTGAGACCATACTGCCCACACATACGTATCTACGAGCCTTTACTAGAGTACTAGACATATGGACGGGACAGGACCCCGTCGTGCCCAAAATATATATATACCAAAAGAATAATCAATGGCACCTCCGGGACAATGGAGTGCTCTCAAGTCGCCCTAATAGTTCCTACGAGTCTGGATCACCTCTCTGTCTACCTGCGGGCATGAACACAGCGTCCAAAGAAAACGGACGTCAGTACGAACATTGTACTGAGTATGTAGGGCATAAACAATAATAATACGTCAAGGAAATAAGGAAGCATCAACTAAGGAGCAACCTATAACTGACTGTCAATTATAAAGAAAATAATGCATGCTGGCTCACTTCATAATCATCATCATATCATGTATGCATATATGTATAAGCTGCCCGACCATGTAGGTACGGTGTGATAATCATTAGCCCGCGTCTAGGCCTCCCACGTCTGGGGTACCATTTCATGCCGCCCACTAGTGGTGTCTGCCCATGCCATTTAGACATGGTGTATACGCTGCCCGCCTTAGCGGTGTCTGCCCGGCCATATAGGCGCGCTGTAATATCATCATCATGTACTCATCATAATGCATGCATAGAAACTCAAAGACAACTGTACTTTATCGAGGTGACATAAGGTCGTAAACCCCCGATTTCATTATGGAGCATTTATAAGCATTCTGCCTCACCTTGAAGTAATTAGCATATAAGGTGAGTGTATTCAATGAACAACATCAATGGATCATAATTAACATCATTAGCTTTGTAGGAACATCATATCATGAACTCTAGAATCTTTAGACTTAAGCTCATCATCATTATTATCGTGCTCGTAATGTAACTCTTATCTCATATGGCTATTCATGAACATAGACTCTTAGTTTTCCGGAATGTAGGAAGTTGTGGATGAAGGGGGAAAATCATGCCATAAGATTCTTTCCTTAGAAAGAAAGGACTAGCCTCACATACCTTTTTTGTTTAACAATTCTATCGCTTGACTGTCCTCCTTCGATACTCGCGTTTCTACCTTCAAGAGAATTCGCATTAACATTAGCTAATCGATTTCATGAACGTGCTTAATAAAGCTAGAGAAAATTGGGCAGCATTTCCTTTGGTTATAAAACTTTCCTCATGCTACAGATCAACTCCCAAATATCAATAACAACATTCATAATATTATCGACAACAATCATCATTCATCTACATTATCCACATTTCACAATTTCACTTCAATTCCTCCATAATCATGATCATAGTTCACTATCGTGTTTTTTCACATATAATGCTTATCCCATGTTCCAAATGTCATTCATAACATACTTACAATCACAACATATCAATAATCATGATTCAATCCAAACTACAACTCAACAATGACACTATTCCCACATGTATGACCCATTTTCTATATTCTTCTACAATCCAAGTGTTTCAACTTTTCAATACCTCAAGCATCATGAAAATACCATAAAACGTACCCTAGATATTGTAGGAACAAGCCTTTAGTGGCAATACTCTTCTTGCACCAAAACCCTAATTCACTTCTCTTGGAATTTCTTGACTTGGATGAACTTTAATGTGTTTCACACTCTTGATTTTGTTGGTTTGATGAAGTTGATCACCAATTTCTCTTGGGTTCTTGTGGATGAAGGGTGGAGAGAGTTCTAGAGTGTTCTAGACAGAAGGAGTGTGAAAATGAAATTTAATTAATGAACTTGGGTCTCCTTTTTAATAACTGATCCGTCGGGACATTATACGGACACTTATACGGTCCGTATAAGTGACCGTGAAATCACCTCCTCATTATCTCAATTCTATGACCATTATACGGCACATTATACGGTCCATATAAGTGACCGTATAATCGCATCAGTGAGGGACCTTCACTGTGATGATTCTGCGGACCATTATACGGACCGTATAACATTATACGGACCGTTATACGGTCCGTATAATCCATCTTTTCTTTGATCGTGTTCTCGCCACTTCGTTTGATCTCCAATCCTTATGGAACTTCCTTAACACTTGTTTAACACCTCATTACCAATCTAAGGGACGTTATAGCTCTTCTCCAAAGTGTCATTAAGCCATCATTAATTCAATACTGGTAAATATTGTCCGACACACAATACATACCTTTCTTTCCTTAACAACTTTCTTATCCTACCTCGAATGTCTTTGAAATCTCGATTAGAATCATCAAATGCTATTTCTTACTTATCAAAACCTCGTATACGTCGTACCCTTCGTTAGTCTATTCACTGTACGTTAACGAAAAATTTTTCGAGGTGTAACATTCTTCCCTCCTTTTGGAACATTCGTCCTCAAATGCTAAGCACTCAGGAATTCTACGAAAATTTCGCCAGAGTTTTCCCTGTAATATGGCACTACCACCCTATCACAACAGCCCACAATAACATTGCCTCACAGGGCCACAACACAATAGCAACATAAGTTGGCCACACATGACCCATATGCATAAAAAAAAAACATACATACCTCCCAATCCCGATGTCTCATCATGGATCTCTCCCGGGGGCCGAAATAAGTGCGGGTACGTGGATTTCATCTTCTCTTCCGCCTCCCAAGTCATTTCTTCTCGGTTGGTATTTCACCACAAGACTTTTACTGAAGCCACTTCCTTATTTCGAAGTCTCCGTACTTGCCTGTCTAATATGGCAATGGGCACTTCTTCATAAACTAGCTTTTCTGTCACTTGGACATCATCTATTGGCACAATCTTCGTAGGATCTCCAACACACTTGCGGAGCATTGAGACATGAAAAACTGGATGAACCGATTCAAGTTCTAAAGGCAAGTCCAATTCATAAGCTACTTGACCCACCTTGCGGATGATCTTATAGGGTCCAATGTATCGAGGACTCAATTTCCCTTTCTTACCAAACCTCATCACCCCTTTCATTGGCGACACCTTCAAAAATACCCAATCATCAACTTGAAATTCTAAGTCTCGCCGGCGGTTGTTCGCATAAGATTTTTGGCGACTTTGGGCTGTTAACAATCGATCTCGGATCACCTTGACTTTTTCCACTGCTTGTTGGATCAGCTCAGGGCCTATCAGCTGTACTTCTCCTATCTCAAACCATCCAATTGGAGACCTGCACTTCCTTCCATATAAAGCTTCATAGGGAGCCATTTGAATGCTAGAATGGTAGCTATTGTTGTATGCAAACTCGATAAGAGGTAAGTGGTCATCCTAACTACCAACAAAATCTAGAACACAGGCTCTTAGCATATCCTCCAAGGTCTGAATAGTACGCTCGGCCTGCCCATCAATTTGTGGATGAAATGCCGTGCTGAGCTTTACTTGAGTACCTAGAACTTCTTGGAAGGATTTCCAGAACTTAGCTGTAAATTGTGCCCCTCTATCTGTGATAATGGATATCGGAACACCATGAAGCCTCACAATCTCCTTGAGATACAACCTTGCATAATCTTCTGCTAAGTATGTGGTTCTGACTGGAAGAAAATGAGCTGCTTTTGTGAGTCTGCCCACAATCACCCATATGAAATCATACTTGCCTCGGGAACGGGGTAATCCCACAATAAAATCCATATTGATCACTTCCCATTTCCAAATAGGAATCTCCATTGCTTGCAATAATCCTCCTGGCTATTGATGTTCGATCTTCACTTGCTGGCAATTTGGGCATTGGGCTACAAATTTTGCTATATCTTTCTTCATGCCATCCCACCAGTATATCAACTTGAGATCATGATACATCTTTGTCGTTTCTGGATGAATAGAATACCGAGAATAATGAGCCTCTTCTAGAATTCGATGACGCAATTCTGCAACATTCGGAACACATAGACTGCCTCGGTATCTAAGAATTCCATCTATAGAAGTTTCAAATGGAGACTTCTCTTTTTTATGAAATGTGTCTCTATAGTGGCTCAACTGAGGATCTTCATATTGGCGCTCTTTCACTTCCATATTCAAGGACGAAACTGTGGGATTACTAATACCAACTCCTGCACTACCTGAATCAATTAAACGTACTCCAAGATTAGCTAGTTGGTGGAGCTCATGAATCAATTCTTTCTTCTCCGAAGGAACTCACATAGGCTACCCATTGATCGGCGGCTAAGCGCGTCAGCTACTATATTTGCCTTTTCGGGGTGGTATAAAATATTCACATCGTAATCTTTCAATAATTCTAACCACCGCCTCTGCCGCAGATTCAACTCCTTCTGTTTGAAAATATATTGGAGACTCTTGTGATCTGTATAGATATCAACATGCACACCATACAAGTAGTGTCTCCAAATCTTTAACGCATGTATAACTGCAGCCAATTCGAGATCATGAGTTGGGTAGTTCTTTTCATGTTTCCGCAACTGCCTCGAAGCATAAGCGATGACTTTACCATGCTGCATTAACACACATCCTAGCCCAATACCGGAAGCATCACAATATACAACATAACCATCTAGCCCTTCTGGGAGTGTTAAGACTGGGGCTAAGGTTAATCTGTCCTTCAACTCTTGGAAACTGCGTTCACAAGCATCATTCCACTAAAATTTAGCTGACTTCTGGGTTAGCTTTGTCAATGGGGTTGAAATAGAAGAAAATCCTTCTACGAACCTCCTATAGTAACCTGCCAATCCCAGAAAACTACGGACTTCTGGAGGCGTCCTTGCCCAAGTCTTCACAGCTTCAATTTTCTAAGTGTCAACTCGAATACCATCATCTGAAATAACATGACCCAAAAATGTCACAGAATTCAGCCAAAACTCGCACTTTGAAAATTTTGTATACAATTCTCGAGTTCGGAGAATTCCAAGAACAATACGTAAGTGGTCTGCATGTTCTGATTCTGTGCGAGAGTATACCAGAATGTCGTCAATGAATACTATTACGAATAAATTCAAGAGAGGCCTGAATACATTATTCATCAAATTCATGAACACTGCCGGAGCATTAGTTAGCCCAAATGACATCACCCGGAATTCGTAATGGCCATATCTCGTTCTGAAAGCTGTTTTGGGAATATCTTCTTCTCTAACTCTCACTTGATGATAACCCGACCTCAAGTCTATTTTGGAAAACCACTTGGCACCCTGTAATTGATCAAACAAATCATCGATCCTTGGAAGAGGATATTTGTTCTTTATCGTCACCTTATTCAATTGCCTGTAATCGATACACATTCGTAGGGAGCCATCTTTCTTTCACACGAATAGAACTGGTGCTCCCCACGGTGATGAACTGGGTCTAATAAACCCCTTTTCAAGCAAGTCTTTCA
This sequence comes from Lycium ferocissimum, assembly GCF_029784015.1. Classification (NCBI taxonomy): domain Eukaryota; kingdom Viridiplantae; phylum Streptophyta; class Magnoliopsida; order Solanales; family Solanaceae; genus Lycium; species Lycium ferocissimum. Next base: position 58,378,859 of record NC_081349.1, on the reverse strand, counting down.
ACTGTGCCTTTAGCTCTTTCAATTCTGCCGGAGCCATTCGGTAGGGAGGAATAGAAATAGGCTTAGTATCCGGCAACACATCAATAGCAAAATCGATTTCTCTTTCTGGAGGAAGGCCTGGGAGTTCGTCTGGAAATACATCCGAAAATTCATTCACTACCAGAACGGATTGGAAAGTTGGCGACTTCGCTTCAGTGTCATGAACTTGGACTAAGTGATAAATATAGCCCTTAGCTATCATCTTTCTTGCCTCAAGGTAGGAAATAAACCTACCTCTTGGAGATGATGTATTACCCTTCCATTCAATCACGGGCTCTCCTGGAAATTGTAATCGAACTACTTTCATTCGGCAATCAACATTAGCATAACATGAAGCCAACCAATCCATACCCATAATCACATCGAAATCCAACATTCTAGCTCAACTAAATCAGCTTTAGTTTGGCGGTCACATATCACAATTACACAATTTCTATACACTTGTCTAGCTATCACGGGATTACTAACCGGAGTAGATACCTCAAAAGGTTTAATTGGCTCGGGTTTCACCCCAATACGACCAGCAACATATGGAGTAATATAAGATAAGGTAGAACCCGGATCTATCAATGCATACACATCATGGGAAAATACGGATAATGTACCGTAACCACATCCGGGAGGACTCAAGATCTCGTCGTCCGCTAAAGCATACATGCGTGGCCGAGTGGCACCCGAATTAGATGCTCCCTCTCGGCCTCTACTTCAACTCGTCGGAATGCGAGAAGTCCGCCTAACCGGGCGCACCGAAGAGAACCCGGCCGATCGCGTGGGGCCGAACCCCAACTCTACCACTCACCGACGGCATCTCGCATCATGTGCCTAACCTGGCCACAGGCATAGCAAGCATCCGAACCCTGGTGACACTGTCCGGAGTGTAATCTACCGCACTGACTGCATCGCGGTACTGGGGGTCTCTTCTGGCTATAATCTCCCCCAAACTGTGAACCTAAGGCCCTCGAACTCTGACCCTGTCCCGAACGAAACGAGCGATCAAATCTCCTACCACCCATAAATCGTTGAGGTGCACTAGTCACCGACTGGCCTGAGTGTCTAGGATATGACTGCCTTGATCCCCCTCTATAATCACTACCTCCTCCCATAGATCTGGCCCTCTTACTTTGCCCTCTATCAATATCACGATCACCCCTTTTGCGGATCTTTTGCTTGCCCTTCTAAATTCCGGGTACATGGGCTTGAATGCGGGAAATATCCATCCCATCTTGCAACGAAGCCATCAAACAATCCTTAAACAAATGTGGCCCTAAGCCACTCACAAATCTATGCACCCGATCTCCCATATCGGCCACCATAGTCGGAGCATACCTAGCCAAAGAATTAAATTGAAGGCTATACTCCCGGACACTCATATTTCCTTGCTTTAGATTTAAGAACCTATCCGCTCTATCTCGGCGGATCTCGGGTGGCAAATAGTGGCGGATGAAGGCATCCACAAATTCTTGCCAAACGGGAGGAGGCGCATTCTCTTTTCTTGATGACATCCAATTATTATACCATAAGACCGTCACATCCCGGAGTCTATACGATGCCAACTCTGTATTCAGTTTCGGAGGCATGAATAATCTTTAGTGTCCTCAACATTTCATCAATAAAGCCTTGCGAATCTTCATCCGGCTTTGACCTAAAAAACTCCGTAGGATTTAGACTCATAAAATCATGGGCTCTGGTACTAGCTGACCGATCACTTGGGCCCGCGTTCTGCCGCTGTGCCTGGGCGGCAACTAACTGCGTCAATAGATGAATAGCCTCGGTCACTTGTTGACCCAAAGTAGCTGGTGGAGGAACTGGAGGCATAGGAACCGGAGCTGAAGTCCCTTCTTGTTCTTCTATAATAGGCGGAGTAGAAGAAGTACTAGACGGAGCCTCATTATGCGATTCGCCCTCTTCAACATTCATTGGCGGCTCCCTTTCTACCCGCTTTTTCATCGTAGTCTTGCTCTTCTGGGCGGCTTTAGCTTTTCCCTTTGACGGCATTTCTGAAATCATAGCACACTATTAGGGAGGAGAAAATCTTATAACACAGCTTTATCGCACGATATCTTAAGATGAAAGATGGTCATTTTTCCTAAATGCCCTGTAGCCTCCTGTTTATAGCGTGGCGCGCAACACACCATAAACAAGACTCTACTAGACACGGCTCGTAGACACTTCCTAGGACTGAACTGCTCTGATACCACTTTTGTCATGACCCGACTAGGGCCATGACGGGTACCCGGGGCTGACCACCGAACATCGCTCATTCTATTTCTCATCCTGCGTTCATTCATATTTCTTATGCTCATAATCGTAGAAAAACTATTTTTCATTTGAAACATATTTACCTTTATATACATAAGCCCTTCGGCTATCAAAATAATATATACATATGATGAGAAATTGTGAGACCATACTACCCACACATATGTATCTACGAGCCTCTACTAGAGTACTAGACATATGGACGGGACAGGACCCCGTCGTGCCCAAAATATATATATATATATATATATATATATATATATATATATATATATACCAAAAGAACAATCAATGGCACCTCCGGGATAATAGAGTTCTCTCAAGTCAGCTAATAGTTCCTACGATTCTGGATCACCTCCCTGTCTACCTGCGGGCATAAACACAGCGTCCAAAGAAAACAGACGTCAGTACAAACATCGTACTGAGGATGTAGGGCATAAACAATAATAATACGTCAAGGAAATAAGGAAGCATCAAATAAGGAGCAACCCAGAATCGATCGTCAATTATAAAGAAAATAATGCATGCCGGCTTACTTCATAATCATCATCATATCATGTATGCATATATATGTATGCTGCCGCCCGATATATTACGGTGTGATAATCATTAGCCCGCGTCCGGGCCTCCCACGTCCGGGGTACCATTTCATGCCGCCCACTAGTGGTGTCTGCCCATGCCATTTAGACATGGTCTATACGCTGCCCGCCTTAGCAAGTGTACCCGCCCCGGCCATATAGGCGTGTAATATCATCATCATGTACTCATCATAATGCATGCATAGAAACTCAAAGACAACTGTACTTTATCGGGGTGACTTAAGGTCGTAAACCCCCGATTTCATTATGGAGCATTTATAAGCATTCTGCCTCACCTTGAAGGAATTAGCATATAAGGTGAGTGTATTCAATGAACAACATCAATGGATCATAATTAACATCATTAGCTTTGTAGGAACATCATAGCATGAACTTTAGAATCTTTAGACTTAAGCTCATCATCATCATTATCGTGCTCGTAATGTAACTCTTATCTCATATGGCTATTCATGAACATAGACTCTTAATTTTCCGGAATGTAGGAAGTTGTGGATGAAGGGGGAAAATCATGCCATAAGATTCATGCCTTAGAAAGAAAGGACTAGCCTCACATACCTTTTTCGTTTAACAATTCTATCGCTTGACTGTCCTCCTTCGATACTCGCGTTTCTGCCTTCAAGAGAATTCGCATTAACATTAGCTAATCGATTTCATGAACGTGCTTACTAAAGTCAGAGAAAATTGGGTAGCATTTCCTTTGGTTATACAACTTTCCTTATGCTACATATCAACTCCCAAATATCAATAACAACATTCATGATATTATCGACAAGAATCGTCATTCATCTACATTATCCACATTTCACAATTTCACTTCAATTCCTCCATAATCATGATCATAGTTCACTATCGTGTTCTTTCACATATAATGCTTATCCCATGTTCCAAATGTCATTCATAACTTACTTACAATCACAACATATCAATAATCATGATTCAATCCAAACTACTACTCAACAATGACACTGTTCCCACATGTATGACCCATTTTCTATATTCTTCTACAATCCAAGTGTTTCAACTTTTCAATACCTCAAACATCATGAAAATACCATAAAACTTACCTTAGATATTGTAGGAACAAGCCTTTAGTGGCAATACTCGTCATGCACCAAAACCCTAATTCACTTCTCTTGGAATTTCTTGACTTGGATGAACTTTAATGTGTTTCACACTCTTGATTTTGTTGGTTTGATGAAGTTGATCACCGATTTCTCTTGGGTTCTTGTGGATGAAGCGTGGAGAGAGTTCTAGAGTGTTCTAGAGAGAAGGAGTGTGAAAATGAAATGAATTAATGAACTTGGGTCTCCTTTTTAATAACTTAAAATCTGATCCGTCGGGACATTATACGGACACTTATACGGTCCGTATAAACTTATACGGTCCGTATAAGTGACCGTGAAATCACCTCCTCATCATCTCAATTCTGTGACCATTATACGGCACATTATAGGGTCCGTATAAGTGACCGTATAATCGCATCAGTGAGGGACCTTCACTGTGATGATTCTGCGGACTATTATGCGGACCGTATAATCGTTCGTATAATCCATCTTTCTCTGATCTTGTTCTCGCCACTTCGTTTGATCTCCAATCCTTATGGAACCTTCTTAACACTTGTTTAACACGTCATTACCAATCTAAGGGACGTTATAGCTCTTCTCCAAAGTGTCATTAAGCCATCATTAACTCAATACTCATAAATCTTGTCCTACACATAATACATACCTTGCTTTCCTTAACAACTTTCTTATCCTACCTCGAATGTCTTTGAAATATCGATTAGAATCATCAAATGCTATTTCTTACTTATCAAAACCTCGTATACGTCATACCCTTCGTTAGTCTATTCACTGTACGTTAACGGGAAATTTTTACGAGGTGTAACACTTTTGGTACTATAAACATAGGCCACATTGCTCTAATCGAACAATTCTAACCCGGAAGAATGCACAAACCCTTGAATATCACTAATAGTCACCCGAAATGACTCCAAACTTTTCGACACCAATGACAGTCCTATGAATAATCAATTATGTCTGTCCCCTCGACTCCAAAAGCTGAATTCTATCCAAGTCGTCAACTTAGTAGCAAAGAACTATACCTCATGATGGCAATCTTCATGTTTCTCACCTCCACCCGATACGCAAATCTAGCTGAATCCCCCGAACCCTAAAAACATCAAATTCTCTTTGTGCTTCCTCTTAACTTACACACAATCTCGAACATTTCATCACAAACCTGTAGCCTCACTTAATACGCCTTTAACCATCGAATCTTGAATTCTAACCCTTGATACGCCTATCACAATTCTAAAAGTATCTGATCTCGTAATTTCTTGCACCCACCTTGTGCAACTACCCCTAAGTCTTTATGTTCAAGATGCTCACCCAAACTATCCAGTCAGTAATACTTACAATACAATCCACTACCACGAATACGATCTCATCTAGAAAATATAACTCTAGCCTTCAAATTATAGCGATTCCCAAAATTCCCTTCCATTAGACCACTCTAGCTTATCCATTGATGAGTGCTACGAAATTATCCAACTTGGTACAATGCAAGCCACTTCCCATAAACCTTAATATTTCGGTCACCTGAAATCTTTCTTCTCACCAGTCGTTGATCACAAAACATCAAGGAACTTTGTCATAACACTTAGTCCATATTTGTAGACTTCTTTTTTTAAGCATACTTAACAATCACACCGTATCTGAACGATGCAAGACAACAACACTACAATCCATACCTGACCCAAGTAATATCGTTCCTTTGAATCTGAATCCTTTCCTTTCCCCAAAATGTACTTTGTTCCTTCCGATTCTCGATCAACTATACCTCTATATCAATACTTTAGTTTCTCTATTCCCTTCAGATCACATCCACCACCACCGACCGACTATCACTCGAACCCACTCAAAAGTATACCGTGAAATCACAAGTCCTTTCGAATAGCCGAGTCAACCATGGAGATAGTATTATGCCGCACACTCAAACAATCGAGAGTTTCCCCTACCTCACCCGAATTTCAACGGAGAACCACTCAAAATTTGGCATATCACATAAACCATTCTTCATGAAGTCTTCCTACTAGAAACTACCGAGCAACCCGGGTTATCCTAATAGAAATAAATCATTTTTGATGCAATATGCCGTACCACCACTGAACCGATTCATAATCTGTAAGGCGATCCTTAATTACCAAACCAGAACACCTTTAATCAAGTCGTACAATTATCCCTCTCATTCGATCAACTTAACAAAGTCATAACCCCAGTAGAAGCAGGAACTAGCCGAAACTTACACAATAGATACAATGCCCGCACCCTTTGTCCAAGATTAGATGCAACACATAACTCCTTAAGTACTAAAACTTCACACTTGGCCATCCTAAGAGTACTTTCTATTAGTCAACCATTGACCCCCCTTAGCCTACCAAACATACCAACTCCTCCATGAACCCTTACGTCCACTCTACATTGTATACCCGTAACATAGCTCTCGAATCAACAAGCTCTTGTTTCAAATGATCCCCTCACCAATCCTCTAAACACATACGACCCTACGAACACCTATTTACTGACAGACCATAACTTCCCAATACCTTAAGTATCTACTCATCAAAAGTAACCTTTCTTTCCGATCTAGAACCGATAATTATTTTCCTGAAGGAACCCACAAACCAGTAGTTCTTACTCCACCACTACCATTCTGTCATGTAGAAGCCCAACAACTTTTCAAAACTGTATACGAAATCCACCCTCGTACATCTTGCAACCTTATCCTGACAAGTACGTCAGATACCAATTGTTCCCTTCCTACAGCGAAGATTGATCTATCCAAATCCTCTTTCTTAGGCCTCAGTCCCATAAGACAGAAAGTACTCTTACCAACATACCCTAAGAAGTCTTACCTCGTTATACCTTACCACAAAAGTCTCCTTTCATGTCCTTATCCTCAATTCCTTTCTTAATATCTTAACACGGTCACAATCTTCTTATCGAATCCGACGATCCTCCCCACGCTACCCATATTTTTTGATGTTGACATGAATACTCTTCTGTTGCTGAATTATTGACTTGCCACTGATACACTCATGCCACAAACCTATCATACTATCTTGACGATACTGAAACTTTCTCATACCAACCACACCTCGAGCAATTCATTCAAGTGAAACCATAAATTTACTCCTTCGACTTCCGAACAACTCACTGTTGAAGACAGTGAGATTGTGCAGCCCTCTGTATTATCACTCCATCCTCCCATACCGAACTAGAGAGTCACAATCATAGTTGGAATTGAACTTGGCTACGCGCCTGCATCTTAAAAACACACTTCATACTGTACCTCTCAATGTCGTCAAATCGCTCACGGAAGAATTTAAGAATGTGCGACCACCATCAGTGAAAGAATAGGACGAGGAAGTTCAAATACCAATTGGAATCGACTAGATACAGATTTAAATGATGTAGCACGAAAGGAATGAAAGAATGGGAGTTTTCTAAATGCCCTATAGCTTCTCGAGGATGGGTACGGACGTCTACGTACTATTCCTCAAGACTCTACTAGACATTGCTCTTGTACTCGTGAGACCAGTGAACCTGGAGCTCTGATACCAACTTGTCACTATCCAAATCACAGGTCATGTGGGCACCCACACTATCCCCTACTGGGCGAACCCTTCCTAAAAGTCATGACCAATTTTAGAGAACAAGTGCGGAATCCAAACAATTAGAAGAATAAACTAAACACCTTAATAACATTGACAAAAGCTGAGACAAGACTTTTATACACGTATTTCCCAAAATATGGTCTTACACTATACAAGAGCTTCTACAATGAATTACAAGAATTGAAATGACATACTGACTCCAAAAGTAAGTAAACACTGTCTGTAGGTTACAATAGACAGAGTAAAAAGAAGGGACTCCGTAAATGCATATCCGGCTAGCGGCTCACCAGGACATCACTGTGAAATTCTCGAAATCTATCCAAATAGCTCGAATATCAACCTGGAATAACTCAACACCCCGAAAAAGGGTGTAGCATGAGTACAAACACACGTACTCGCAGGTATCGTAGGCCGACAACGATTAGATAATGTATACAAATATGTAGAATCAACAAGTAGCATAATTAAGCTATCAAGTACAGTCGACAAGCATGTTCGGATAATGTTACAGAACAATAATAGGCACAGTAGGTCTCAATATTCTCTAGTCATAGCCTAGATGCAAGCTTCTACTTTACAAGTCCACCAAGTCTCAAGTATTCACTTAACAAACAGTCAAGAACTCAATTAAATTACCAACAACAAGTCCATAATTTAATGTGAGATGCAATGATATGAAGTACAACACAAATGGGATGCAATGATATGCAAGTTCTATACAATGCACTTACCAACTTTTCGTACCGTACACACACGCAAAGGACGACAACCTCTACGTCTCAATAGCCATGACCAATGGGGGTGTTACACCCCTCATTTTTGTAGTGGTAGAACCTATAGTTTCCTAGTCGGGTATGCCTTTGAAATAGAGACCCAAGCCCGAGTTTGGAGGTAGAAAGTGTCTTGACCTATGTACAAAGGTACCAGCAGGTATTCCTGGAAATTTGTAGGATTAGAAGTTGAACGAATCGAATTGACACGATCTGATCTGAACCTGAGAAAATCTGCAGACACCAGTCATCATCGACGGGTCGTCGACATGGTCAACGGACCGTCGATGTGCAGCGTCGACAGGCTTTCGCAGCCTTGCATCTGCAGGCGCAGGTCGATGGAGTAAGTCGACAAACCGTCGACACGTCGACGGGTCGTCGACCTGCTCGTCGAACCGAACCGCTGTAGCCTTTTTAATTCCGAGTATAAATAGGTGGTTCATGACTTATTTCTCATTTTTTCCTTCTTCCAAATCAGAGAAAACCCTAATATATTCTCTCCTAATATTTCCTATCTTATTAACGAAGATTTGGCAAGATCCGAACCCCATAAATCCGAGATTGTAAAGAAGGGGGTTGATTCTAGGGTTTCTCCATGGTTGTTAAGCTTAGAAAGTTGGAGTTGAAGTGATTCTTGGAATCTTAGACCCCTCAAGGTATGTGAAGGATTCCCACCCTTGTATTTGAGTTTATTATCAAGAGTTTTAGTGATTTTAAGTAGAGAGAGGATACTTATGGAAGAGGTAAGTTGATGAAGGGTAATATAGTGATTTGGGGTTATTTTAAGAGATGATTAGAAATGTATTTAAGTATATTTTGATATATATATGTGTTGTCATCGTGTTGTGGTTGATGTTGGATCGAATGAGGAGTTGAAGAGCTGTAAAGATTACATAGGAAATTATTGTCTATAATTCATTAAGCTTTATATGTATTTGAGGATAGTTAGTAAGCGAGGTAAATAGTCTAATTAAGGCCTACATCATCTTAATTGTAGATTTACAAGTTCAAGAGTTAGAAGTTGGGTGATTTGATATACGTTAAGGTATGTAAGGCTATCATTTCCTTCTTTTGGCATGATCATATGATATGAACCAACAAACGAGTAAGCGCGTTTCCATATTACTCCACTCTTAGAAGGCTAGGGAGTAGCTCAGTCCTTGATGTTCATGTACCCCGTTTATGATTGCTCCTTCTGTTCATGGGTCCAGCTTTATGTATATAGTTATTCATGCATTACATGCATTCATATATATGTATTTTGACCCGTGACCAGAAGGCTTTATATAAGCAAGTATTATATGTATATGGGGTATGGAAAATGGATAGACATTATATACGCACTACCACCCGATCAGCTAGTGCACCTTGATGATGATATATAGAAGGTCGTACGTTCCTCGACACTATTATTATATGATATATGGATCGGGCCGTACGTTTCTCGGCATTATTATTATTATATGATATATGGATCGGGCCATACGTTCCTCAGCATTACTATTATATGATATATGGATCGGGCCGTACGTTCCTCAACATTACTATTATATGGGATATGGATAGGGTTGAACGTTCCTTAGCACTATGACCTATATTTATGTATATGAGCATGAATATCATTGAGAGCATGCATATTGTGTGCCCACAGAGGCATAGTCAGTTATACAGGTTTATGCAGATCCATACAGATACTAGTTCATACAAATACATGCAGACACTTACTCAAGCTTATGAGTTCAGATTTTATTCATGATTCTTATATGCACATGATTGTTCTTATGCCTTTCATACTCAATACATTATCTTTATTGACTCCCCGTTGCTCGGGGGGCTGCGTTCATGCCCGTGAGTTCGGGTAGACCGACGGTGAGTCCCGGCTTAGTAGGCTGCTATCCAACAAAGGGTGGTCAGTGCACTCCATTGATCCGGAGTTGCAGTCTATTTTGGTATGCTAGCCTTTTTGGATGTACATGCATATGGGTATTAAGGGGCCCTGTCCCATCCTTTCTACAGCTTTCATTCTAGTAGAAGTCTATAGATAGTTGTATGTATTAGTCAGATGATGTAGCCTTGTCGGCTTCCATTCTTTTGTGTACAGTATATGTAGCGGCCTGGGCGGCTCGCACCGTTCTTCGCATGTATGTGTATATACAGATTGTACAGATTCTTGATGTTTCCCTTTTATGAGATCAGTTTATGCCATTTATGGGCCCTTGATGTTCAGTATGGCTCGGATACGTGTTTAGGGGTGTTTGGTCGCTAGAGGTCAGACAGTCATCACGACTCATCGATTTGGGTCGTGACAGAAGTGGTATCAGAGCAGTTCTGTCCTAGGGTTGTTTACAGACGGTGTCTAGTAGAGTCTTGTTTATGGGCGTGTTGTGCACCACACTTATAAACAGGAGGCTACAGGACATTTAGGATGTTGTCATTATTTCTTTCCTCGATTGTGCGATAGAGCCATGTGTTAAGCGTTCGCTTCTAATGAATTGTTCTAATTTCAGCTATGCCCCGTAATAAAGCTACAGCTGCCCAGAAGGGCAAGAGAGCGCGTGAGGAGGCCACCAGCCGCACTCGACGGCTACGAGGTCCCGTGATGAGATTCGAGTGAGGGGCCATTTGAAACATCCAGTACCCCCGCTCTCCAAGATCGCTTCCGGTTCCTCGGCCGGACCGGGCCGGGATGTGCGGGATGCTACACAATTATTGACCGCATTAGTAGCCGCCAAGGCTCTGTGTGATGAGTTGGTATTGACAAGGCGGACAAGGCAGACAGATCGGTAGTTCGAGGTTAAGACCTTCTTGGGTTGCCAGTCCTCCGCAGTTCTCGGTGATAAAGCAAAATATGGACCCTCGGGATTTCATTGATGGTATGCGAGAGGACCTTGAGGATTATGCATACGGATGAGGTCGAGTCTGTGGAGTTGGCTTCATATAGGCTCCGTGATATTACGCATACAGTGGTATCAGACTTTGGAGTTATCTAGGGGAGGAAATGCCCCTCCAACTATTTGGCGAGAGTTCTCCGATCCTTTTTTTCTCCATTATCTACCTCTTGAGGACAGGCGAGCCCGAGCAGATAGATTTCTACGTATTGAGCAGGGCAGCATGAGTGTCCAGGAGTATTGCGTGCATTTTGATTCTATTGCCAGATATGCTCTAGCTATGGTGGCTGAGATGGAGGACAGAATTCATCATTTTGTGGCTGGTCTAGGGCCATATTTGATAGATGATTGTACGACTGCTGCATTACAGCCAGGCATAGATATCTCTCATACAGCATATGGCTGACCGGAAGATCGCGAGCGTCGAGGAGAGAGGACAAATCGTGACCGTGACCGGGGTCATGGCAAGAGGGCCAGGACTTTAGAGATTGAGGGTGAGTCCAAAGGAGGACAGAGATCACAGTATTCCTGATATCCATTCCATTCAGCAGGGAGTGCACCTCCGCGGTTTTCAGGTCCGAGGTTTGATCGGTCTTCTTATTCCGGGGAGTGGGCCGGTAGCTTTCTAGAGCATGGTGCCTCGACAGACGGAGTCGGCAAGATGAGGCCCTATTTGCTGCCTTGTATGCCCAGCGTGGCAAGTTGCATGCTCGTATGCCGTTGTTGGCCGGGCTCGTATGTTTATTATGCTCGTGTGCCCGCATCATAGGATGCGTGTCCGACGAGAGCGGGGGTATGGTTCAGCCCCCTGTGGTCCATGTGGGCCGGTTCTTCTTCCCGGTGCACCCCTTCAAAAGGGGCAAGTTTTCGTACACCGCAGGACGAGGTAGAAGCGAGGAGGGAGCATCCAGCTCGAGCGTTCCTTAGCACCGCGTATATGTATTAGCCATGAAAGCGGAGACATCT
>NC_081349.1:58334319-58366560 GCF_029784015.1 Lycium ferocissimum | reverse complement strand
ATAACACCATGATATACATATATATATATACGCACCGGCCCGCTAGTGCGGACTCGAGAAAGATGCGAAAACAGAATGCACAAACAGAATAGTGAATAGCCATATGCATATAAAATCATCTTTTGAGACTCGATAGGTAAGTAAGTAATCAACGCTCGAGTATTAAAACGATAGCCAGATTAAGTTCTTTCTAAATGTCGCTATAAGCTGTATTAAGGGAAGACTCAGGGATCCTAGACATGTATCAAACCCGTCCGAGCCCGCCTATGAAAGTTACGAACATTATTCATTATAGAACCCTCTACGAACGTATCAAAGCAATCCGAGGCCGCCTATGAAAGTTACGGACATTATTCATTATAGAATCCTTTAGGAAAAGGATCTCTCTATGCATCATGTACTATCCAATCATACAAAAGACTCGAGGGCAATAACTCGACTATATTAAGAACACTAATATCAAGAAGTGAATAAGAGTCGTAAACATGCTCGGAATTTATGAATAGAGTTACCCCAAGGCTCGTATCGCATCTTACTTACATCTAAGACATGCCAAAAGAAAGAAGGGATAGGCTTTACATACCTTGTCCGCTCCCTAAGTTAATCCGAACTTAAGTCTCGGGCTTCTCAAGATCTACAACAACGTCATTAGATACTAAACATTAGCTATAGGTACTTAAGAATCCAATCCTAAGCTAGCACTTCATTTAGAGAAATTCGAACGGCATTTCCTTTATAAATTCAACAAACCCGAGAATTCCACTCGGCCAAATCATCAACAACAATACCAACAACCATATTAACAACATCAAAAATTAATTCAAAACGCATTCTAACATTAGTAACTCCTTTCTACAAAATTCGACGGCATTCCAATTACATTCAAGTCAACCACATACAATTAAGCCAACACCAATGATCACACGTTCAAGTACTAACCCGAGACCATTCAAGCAAGACTCGAGAACACTTCAGACAACCCGTACAATATTTAAAACAGCCCAACCAACATACAACACCACCCGAAATCTTCCAAACTCGACAAGAGCACCACAACACATTCTTTTCTTCCAAATTCGTGAAATATGCCAACAACCACACGTTAACAACATCATTTACACAAATACAAGAAACTATATTAACATCATATTAGCTTCTACAATAGCCCAAAAACAATTACAACTCCAACTTGAACCATTAAACCTTCCTTTACATCATAGAATCCACAACAACAACAACCAAAAATACTAAATAAATTTAGTTCATCACTCCTACACGGCTCAACACCAACACACATGGTTCCATGAATTTCATTCATTTCTACACACTACAACATGCACAAACCATTCATAACACATGTAAAAGAAGATTAAACTTTACCTTTTCCACTTAACTCTCAACTTGGCTAGGGTTTGTAAGTTACAAAAATGGATGTTTTGATTACTCCAACAACTACTCCACGTTGCTAGGGACCTTGCAATTGGTTGGAATACTAGAAGAAAGTTATTTTTTGATCAATATTCATGGGCACCAAATTTTCGGCTAGCCATGGCCGAATGTTTCTCCTCTCTTCTCCAAGTTTCTCAAGTTGTGAAAATGATGAATAATTGTCTTGCTTTGTCATCACTTATCTATATATATAATTCATACAAGGTGGACACATGCCCCACTCATGGCTTGAGTCAATCAAATTTGGCCAAGCCATGGGTGGGAGCCCACACGGCCACATGTGGCCTTTTCATGAAATAATTAATTTCTAACCCCTTATTTTCCTTAATATTTTCATACCAATAAAATTTATAAGCAACTTGCATTAAAACAAAATCGAAAAATAGCCTTGTCCTTAACTTATCGCAATTAGCTTAAAATATCTCAATGTACAAAATACGGGATATAACATGTTCCAGGTGAGTTTCGGGTATCCATTCCAAATTCAGAGGACATCGGGAAATTCTAGTGTCTAGTTTTCTGGTTTCCTTCTTCACATTTGATAGGGAGACACTGCGATCACTTGGGTCGCGTTCGCATGGCCACAGGGCATCCGTGAAGGGGGAATGGGTTGGGCCGATCTAGGTAAGTAGCCTTGAATTTGTGAGACTCTGTCCGCATTCGCAAAGACCAAAATTGTTGGGCCGGGTCGCGTGTCACAGCAATCACGGCAGGTGTCCGCGATCGCGATGAAGGGCTTTTAACTGAACAACTTTTTATTCTGAAAATTGATGGAAACCCTTCTTTTTCAAATATTTGGAGGTCTAGAGCTCGGTTTGGGTAATTTCAAGTCCTACTTCCAAGATTCTTCATTGGGGTAAGTTAATAACCTTCATCTAGGCTTTATTTCATGATTTCATTTATTAATTTCCAATACCCTTCTTGATTCAAGATTGGGGAATAAGGGTTTTCCATAAAATGGGTTTAGTAGTATTTAATGAAATTGAAGGCTTATTTGTGATTAGATTTTCATGAATTCTAGGATTATGACTACTTAGACTATGGGTAAACTATTTTCACAATAAAATTCCAGTTTTTCCCTTAGGGATCGGGTTTGATTATAGTTGGTTCGTTTTGGGATCAAGGTAATAGTATGACAATATGGGTATCCATGGATTCGTATTTTAATGTAGAGTTCATATTTGATAGACTTTGATCGATTGGAGGCACTTCGAAACGGAAAGGCTCCAGCGTGAGGGTTTGTGGCTTCTGTTCGGCTTTGAGGTAAGTTATGGTTTATTCTTTAGACTCCGATTAGAGGACGTATATAGTTTATAAATATTGAAGGGGTATTGGGCGTGATAGAGGGTCCCACCTTAGTGACTGCGATAAGCACTTAGGTAAGTACCGGTGTATATTGTTTGGGTAGTTAGAATAAGAGAAGTATTTTGAGACGGGAAAAGCATGTTGAGCATTCGAGCGTTGGTTGTGGTTATTAATCCACCTAGGTTGGTATAATTATTGTTTATGTGGGCTATGATAGCCATTTTTTACTTATACTTGCTATGATTGATTTACTTACCTCATCGCTCCACATCTCGTATGAACTATGAAAGAGAAATTATTCTGGATGGTTGAGTTGACACATGTATTTTCTTGACGTTGTGCATTCATTCCTTAATTACATGATACTGTTGGCATGAGATATTACGCATGTTACACTCATTTCATACTTATATGCACTTGTTGGATGAGTTATGGAAAAAAGAGGAATAAGAGATGGTTCAATAGACTAGAATAAATATAAGGTTGGTATTCTCACAGTTCGGTGGTGAAGTCAAGCAGTACAGTGAGTTACTCAAATTTTGGCAGTAAAGTTGTGCAGTACCGTGAGTGGTCACAGTCCGAAGGAAAAGGACCTCAGGCGGTACATAGACAAGTATACGGACCTCGCGAGTCCCCCATGGGTCATTACTAGATGGAATGACAGCTAGCATGTGTGTACCAGGTGTTATATTGGCCAAAGCATCACATTCATTTATCCGTTCATTCTATCATTTCTCATATATGATACTTGTCTACTTGTCTTATTTGTGAAACATGAACTCTTGGTTAGAATTAGCCTCATTTAAGTTGAGTTAGCCTATGAGTGTTTAGCTTCAGTCTTTATATGCTTTATACGTGTTTCCTTAGTTGTCGGCCTACGATATCTATGGAGTACTAGTGGTTAGTACTCATACTGCACCTGCTGCACTTTATTCGGGTGCAGATACCGCTTCGTGACCAATTCCAGGTCTCGTGGCTGATTCGTGAGGTGGTCCATTGGAGGTTTCAGGGTGAGACATCGGTCCTATCAGTAATCCTGGATCTCCCTCTATCTTATTTCCTGTCTTTTGCTTCCTTTCAAGACAATTATTACTATTCAGTATGTAAGACTTGTAATAAACATTTAGATGCTCTTGTACAAGTTAGACCAGATTTTGGGGTTTGTAAAGATTAAGTACCTTCCGCACTTATTTATATTATTTAGACTTTTAAGTAGTATTTTTGGTGTATTTAATTTCCGTATTTTTCTTTCTTTAAAAATGATTAATGATTTGAGGATGGTTCGCCTACCGAGGGAATAGTGTAGGTGCCATCTTGATCCATGCTATAGGTCGTGATAAAAAAGTTTATTTCTTTCTCTTTTCTAATTTATCACTACACATTTTTTAATTCTCTAACCACTTTGTTGTGTGTATGAATTTAGGTCCAAAAATAGTGATATTTCAGAAAATCAGAATGACGAGGTAGCACGAACTTCTATTGATAATGGTTTCGTGTAGCTCACGCCCTTCATTTAGAGTTAATGAACCCGATACTATTGTTAACTCTTATTATTCTTAGATTTTTTAAAGGTACTAGTTTCTCGGCACGTTGCACGTGTATGTCGAGTCATGTCGTACAAAATTTTGTTTGAATTTATGAAAATTAAAAACATAATAAAAATTTCATCAATGTCATAGATATTTCTATTCATTAATATGGTAAAATATAAAACAATATCTACAAACACAACATAATTTATTATGCACCTATTATAAAGAAGATGCATGTTTAGCTCCTCAATATAAGGTTTTGGAGAGACTTGACTTATACTTTGAAGCTATCATCCTCTGATTTCTCTTATTTCAAGATGTAAAGAATTTCTCTCTTTCTCTATTCTAAAGTAGGATGGTTTGTTCAGATGCACGAATACATCCTCTGAACATATATAATTAAATAACTTTGTGTTATCTTGCTAATCATAACTTACAACTGAATATTAGTTCATAGGAGAATTTATAACGTATATTTACATATTTGTACAATAGTAGGAAAAAGAATATGTGTAATAAAAGGGAAAAATGGTTGATCAACTTTTGAAGGTGTTTTTTTTGGCACAACCTACATAAACAGTTCAAAGAATTAGTATATGCAACTTTAATCTGTATATGCAACTTTAATCTGTATATGCAAAGTACAACATACAAAATTAAAGAAACTCTAATTTTTATATAAGTGCACATAATTTTTAGAATGAAATTTCAACTGAAATTTGAAACCAATATAGTAATTAAAAAATTAAGGAAAAACACCAGGATTATATAAATTTTGCCTAAAAGTTCATTCACTCAAATCATCGGCAACTGTCACTTCCTCTCTTTTACTTTAAAAACATACCAAAGTATGTTTACCTCTCTGTAAACTTCTTATATATCCTTCCTTCAAGTAGTTTCAACAATCATGTTGATGTTATATCTTATGACGGTTTAAAGCTATGATAGTCGATGAGCATGTAAGGAACAATAAAGAAAAGGGGGAAGTTTAGCACATATTGACATCTTTAAGGGCAAATCAAAAAGCAGGAGATGGATTTTTGGGAATAGTACCCCATATGAGAAGTATATATTGAGCTGCGACTCTTGATCTTCTTCAAGTGTACTTTGAGTTTTACATTTTATTAATATTGTTTAGCATTTTATAACCGTCAGAAATAATTTGCATTTAGTCCATGAAGATTTTTGTATTAATTTAATCAAATGAATTAAGACTATAATGAATCATTTCATGCAACTCTTCAAATTCTCCATACTTTTATAATAATTAAGAGAATCAATCGGATTTGTGAAGGTTTTGAAGAGTGTCTTTTTATTTTATTTTTGGGAAGAGTTTTGTAATCCAACTTTTAAATTTGGGGCTTTCACTTATAATACATGCATATATATATATATATATATATATATATATATATATTATGCATGCTTCCAATCTCTATCAATAGGAGATTGATTAAAAAAAACTATTTTGCTTAATTCAAAATTCTTTTTTAGTGTATGACTTGTGTATTAAATTCTTTAAATAATTGTGGTATGAGATTAGATTTTTTAGTATATAAAAATGAAAAAAAGCTATTGACTAGAGATGATTTTCTGATATTTTTGTGTACGTGTAGCAAGATGGTATGATTCTTGCCATTTTGTAACTACCGTTTGGTCGTTTTAGGCATTTTACTCTTTTTCCCCCAAAATACCCTTCCCGTAGTCTCTTTTTTTTATTTAGGGCATACGGGGATGGTTTTCGCGGTTCCCGAGGCTATCGGGCGAGTCTTGATTGGTTTTTAGGATTCTAGAGTTTTCTAAGTTGAATAAGTAAAAAAGAGTTGACCAATATTTGACATTTGGGAAATTGCATCCGGAATTGAATTCTTATAGTTCTGTTTGGTTCGGAAGGTGATTTTAGACTTAGTTAAGCCTTTGGTTCGGGTCTTGAGGCGTTCGTTTGGGTTTTGGGTCATTGGTTGGAAATGTTTGTTTTGGTTGGTTGGAGTTGACTTGGGTCAACATCGGGTCAAGGTGACCTCTTTTGGAAAATCTGAGTGCACGAGCGAGTTCGTAGCATAATTTCTTATGAGTTAGCATGTTTGGTTTGTGTTCAAGGGGTTCCAAATGAGTTCCGAGTGTTGGGCCGGACTTAGTTAAAAACCAGAATTTTCTGGTGCTCGTGTGACCGCACTAGGGGATAAGGGACCACACCTGCGGGCCCGCTTCTATGGGGTTTGGTCCGCAAGTGTGAGATATTGGGGGTTTGGGGAGGGTCGCATTTGCGGATTCTTCCCCGCATCTACGAATTGGCGTTTTAAGTGGCGACCGTGTCACACCCCAAATCTGGAGAGGCGTGGCTGGCACGTGGTGCCATGCTCGTCCCGGGCGAACCCCTCTGAATCTATAACTCTGGAGGGGTAATCCTCGATATAGGCTGATAAGGCCTACCTGCACACTGACAATACCAACCAGCCGGCAAGGCCACAATCTGGATATACATAAACACTAACTATCTTGTCTGAACTGGGCACACACACCCAAAACATGCATATACAACTGAGCAAGCCGATGAGGCTGCTATGATCATACTAAGCTAACAGTACCAAAATAGACATATATAAGCAGGCAAGGCTATCACACTGGCACATATATACAGGAATCGTCTACAAGCCTCTACAGAAAGCACAACTGTATATGGTCAAGACAGGGCCCTAGCTTACCCATCCAATCTGTAACAACAAAAGAAAGCCTTCAAAAGACCTGGCGATTCCGAACAAAGGGAGCTCACCAATTAGCTGATATCAGGTCCTGTCTACTGGAGATGTCTATCAGTCTGTCTATCTGTACCTACAGGCATGAATGCAGCGCCCCGGCAAAAGGGACATCAATACGAACAATGTACCAAGCATGTAAGGCAATAGATAACTGAAACTGAAGCTGAGCTGAAACATAATATGTTACACCTCGTAGTTTTGTACATTGAGATTCGTCATATGTTAGTAGTCCTAGTCTTAGATACCAGAGTTATCTTCAAGGTTGTACGAGATTAGACATGCCTATCTTAAGGTTATGAGGGTTTAAGTTCATGTTTAGCAAGTTATGGAAGGATTGGAGAATAAGTGAATGGAAGAGAATACGTTTCGTCGAAGTTCCATTTTAAAATTGAATTATACAGACCGTATCTTAGGGAATACGGATCGTATTTTTTAATATGGACCGCATTTAAGGACGTAGAAGAGGCATAAAAGAGGCAAAACTTGATTTGGGAAAACTTGGCAGAATTTTGGACATGATTTTTGGTCCAACTTGAGGGAGTTATATCTCCTAGTATATGAGGAGTCATGGAATGCATAACCACTTAAATTCAAGTTCAGTGAGTCTTTTTTTCAATGCAACTGACAGATTGCAAATCTGAAAAATACGGTGAAAGTTATGGTCCTTAAAATTATACGATTGATGATGTAGACCATATTTATATATATGGCCAGTATACCTGGCCGTATTTTTATGGCGGTGCAGCTCTTTTTTCTGATATATTTCAACTTCAACCCCTTCCCTTTTCATTTTAACATATCTTCAAGTCCATTTAAGTTCTAAAAACCTTTCCCAAACATGTCCTATCACCCCCAAGAGAAATCAAGGATCAAAGTAAGGATTTGACACCTAATACTTGTGTGTGTATATTGAAAGTGTATATTGCTTCTTGTGGCAGCTTTGGAGAGAACTTAGGAGTGAAGTAACATCTGAGTTGAGATGTTCTTGAGTTGCTAAGGTAAGTTATTATCTCATCTTCATGTCTAAGGTATTATTTAGCCTTTAAACAACTTGATTGAAGGGTAAAAGTATGGAAAGAAGTTCAAATGGATTTGTTGTTGTTGGTGGTGGTGGTGGTTGCTGCTTATGTGGTTGTAACTAAGACTAAGGGAAAATGCTTCCGTTTCTTTCTAGAATCGAGTTATCATTTGATATACGCAATCTACTAGTGCCATCTAAGTTTGTATGTACCTTCCTTGTTATAGGATGTGCGTGCTAGTGGTAATAAGCTTATTGGTGGATTTCGTGGACGACTTGAGGTATGTTAAGGTTAACTCTTCTTTGTTAAGGTTAACTCTTCTTTCATTTTGGCATGATCTATAATGAAACGAAACGTAAACGAAAGTCATTCCATAATGACTCTACTCTTAGATATGCTAGAAGTTTTTTTTCTTGACCTCCCTATGATGATATTGATCTTGTCTTATGATTATTGATCCTTCAAAGTAAGTTATGTTGATGATGATAGTTCCATAATGATAATTGGAGGTGCAACGACCTTACGTCACCCCGATAGAGTTGTAACACTTCTTTGTACTCTCATGCATGCTTTATATATATATATATATATGTATCGATTTTATGACACCGAGCCGCGCTATAGTCGGCCGGGTACGGCACCTATTATGCACACCATTGCAGTTGGGTACGATGACACCGAATCCTATTAAGGCTGGGTACGATATTATGATGATGATAGCCCCATACTGTGGCTTATATATATATATATGTAAATGTTTTTTTTAAAGGAAAGCATACATGTCATCCGCCCTCAAAGGCACTCAGATATACAGGTTGACTCTCTTTTATCTCATGTTACCTTCATGTCTTTATTATATTGTTTTTCATTTCTTACATACTCAGTACATTATCCGTACTGACGTCTCTTTACCTGGGGACCCTGCGTTTCATGCCCGCAGGTCTTGATATACAGGTTGACGGCTCTCCTAGTAGGATATCAGCTCAGCAGACAGTGTTGTTGCACTCCACTTGTTCTAGAGTTGCTCTGTGAGTCAGCATGGTTGCATATGCATTTGCATGGGTATGACGGGGCCCTGTCCCAACCACGTTATGTCATGTACTCCGGTAGAATCTTGTAGACAGTTATGTACAGTTAGATGTTATAAGACCTTATCGGCCCGTACAGCATGTCCAGCTTATTTTTGTAGTTATGACCTTTCAGACTTGTCCTATCTCAGTCTATTAATTTTGTGAGTCAGTAGGTTATCTCATGAAAGCCCTAATGGCCCACCTATGCTTATGATTACGTTACGGATGTATGTCTAGTGGTACTTGGCTAGTAAGGCCGGGTGCCTGTCATAGCCCTCCAGTCTAGGTCGTGAGATAAACATTTGGAGGCTAAAGTATGCCCTGAATATATCACCGGACCCGTCTCATATGAAATGCAATATAATAATATCATATGTCTCACTGACCAAGTGGCCAGGCAACTGTAAAATCTCACTGACCATAAGGCCAGGCAATCTGTCTCACTGACCCGTCGGCCAGGCAATCTGTCTCACTGACCCGTAGGCCAAACAATCTGTCTCACTGACCCGTAGGCCAGGCATATCTGTCTCACTGACCAAGTGGCCAGGCTAATGAAAAATATACGTATATCATATTGTATATCATGCATATGCTGAAAGGTAATAAAACTATAACATGTCTCTTCTGTCTCTCAATAACCTCAAGAACATAAGGAGGGGATATGAGCCCTCAGAAAGAATAACATAACACTCGGAAGCTATACAACAATATAACAAGCTCTACTTTGACAAATCTCTAGTCATAAGGTTCGTTACGCTCTTATTATATATGGAATCATGCCAAGAAAAGAAGGAACATCCTTAACATACCTTAAGTCGCCAATATGAACCCACAACGAACGGCGCCAATCCTATAACAAGGGAATACATATATGAACTTAGATAATGCTAGTATATCGCGTATATCAAACGATAAATCGATTCTAAATGAAAAAGGCAGCATTTCTCTCATTTCCTTATCACCACAACATATCCAGCAACCAACAATAACAATGACATTCTCCTATAAGCCTCTTCAACTCACAACAATCAACATTTAAAAATATACAATAGAACAGCCCAATATACGCTTCATATACGATGTTTATACACCTCCTCCTTCTAAATACAACAACTATAACAATCTCAACAATACCTCAACATCAACTACTATCCATACAACAATAAGTTAACCCAATAACACATTAATAGCATGGCTCAAAACAGATTACAAGCCGACATAAACTCAAGTTCATATTTGGACATTTTCCTCCAACTTCCTCCTTTCAATACTTTGCATTATCATCAAACAATCTCATAAATATGGAAATAAAGTGAATCCTTACCTCAAGAACTAAAGAACATAGCAACTCCAATGTTACTTCACCTTGAAGTATCCTTTAAATCTACTAGAAGAAGAAGAACTACACTTCAACGACAATCCGGAAGTGTATTGGCACTTGATTCTCACTTTAAACCTTTGATTTCACTTGGGGAATGGTTGAATATGTTTTTGGAGGGTTTTTAGGGGTGTCTAAGGTCTGGGGAGATGATGCAAATTACTTGAAAAGGAAGGAATACGCAATATATACAAAATAAGGCTGCCACTGCCTTGGATATACGGTCCGTACTTGAAATTGTATATTTTTGTATGGGCTGTATATTGCACCGTACTTCCCGAATTTGTGATCTGTCAGTTGCATTGGAAAGAAAACTCTCTGAACTTGAATTTACATAAGTTATGCATTCCATAACTTCTCATATGCTAGAATATATACCTCCCAAAAATTGGACAAAAAATCTTTTCCAGAATTCTGCAAAATTTTCCAAAAGTTTCGATAAATTTAATTCCTTCGATTTGCTTGATCCCGGAACCTTCCAATACCTACTAAACATGGTCTTAAACTTTTATATACTCAAGATAGACATGTCTAATCCCATATGACCTCGAAGGTTGTCTCGCTCTTCCAAGTCTGCGACGAAATCTACATACAAAAGTATGAGGTGTAACATCGCATCTGCGGCCTTTTCTCTGGCGTGCGAGCCCTTACCTGCGAGGAAAGGTCCACAGAGGTGGGATTATCAGAGACCAGAAACCCTTTATTTCCAAAATGAACCTAGACTTCATAATCTCATATTTTGGCTTAAGAGCTCCTGTGGAGGCAATTTCAGATGTTTAGGCTTCAATTCTTCTTGGGGGTAAGTTTCTAAGCACTAAATTTATATTTTCCACTAGTCTAATCCTTTATTTAACCTTGTAATTGTGTTGTGTTTTTGGACTTGGGGGTTTTAGCCCTATATCCTAAGAGATGGGTTTTCTTGAAATTAAGGATCAATTTGAGGGATTTTTAGTTGGGTCTTTTTGATTTAGACTAGTGAGTCTTTGGGTGAACTAATTTTTGATAAAATTCCAGTTTTGCCCTTGTGGGCCCAGAGAAACTCTTTAAGGTCATTTTTTAGTTCAAAATTAGAAGTGTTGCAGTATGGGTATCCTTAGATTTGTAATCTAACATAGAGTACTTAATTGTTAGACTTTGATCGTTCAGAGGCTCTCCGCAAAGGGAAGGCATTGGCTTGATTATTCGTGACTCCCGCTCAGCCTTCAAGGTAGGTTACAGCTTACCTTGGTTAGAATTTAATTAAAGAACTGTATGTAGATGGTAGATATTGACGGGGAAAGTATGATAGGCCTTCAGGCATGGTTGTGGTAATAAATCCACTGACTTGGTATGGATGTTGTTATGTGGGCTTGTCGCCATATTTGTTAATAAGTTATGACTATTGATTGATTTGCCTAGTCACTTGATATCTCACAAATCCCATGGATAATAAAGGACTATATACTAATGACTTGAGTTGTGTTCGGCATTCATGATATGTATCTATTGGTTCCATGTGTTACATCTCGTAGTTTCGTATGTTAAGATTTGTCGTATGTTAGTCGTTCCAGTCTTGGACTGGGATTTCCCTTGAGGTTATATGACACTAAGTATGTTCATGTTATGCATGTGAAGGGATAAATGTATGCTTAGTAAGTATTGGAAGGATTAGAGGTTAAAACGAATTAAGAGAGCAAGTTTACCGGAGGGCATTTTGACGGAATGCAAAGTATTTGACGGCCCGTCAAATGGTGGACCTTCCACAAAGAAACAGTCACAGAGAGGTCTGGCTATTTGACGGTCCATTTTACGGATCGCAAAATTTTTGACGGTCCGTCAAAGTGGCCGTCAAAGTATGTCGCAGGATTTTTATATTTCGTTTTTCCCCATTTGGATTCATTATTTCCCCATTTTAGACCCTAAGGCTCTCCAAAACCCTCTCCTCAAGTTCATAGGCCAATCAAGGCCAAATCCAAGAGGATCAAGGCATTCAAGTGCTAGAAAGCCCACTAGGGTTTGTAGAGGTGAAGAATTCCTTTGATGTTGAAGATGGAGGTTTCACTCTAATGGAGTAATTTGATCCAAGGCTTGTTCTTGTGTGATTAAGGTAAGTTTTTACATCTATTGCATGTTGTTAACGTTGTTTAATTGTTATACACTTTGGTTGAAAGAGGAAAATGGAAAGAGAGTTCAAATATGAATTTAAGGATACTTTGAGCTATAAATTACCTTGAGTTATAATTCTTGGCATGTTATGAGTATAATCTTGTTAGGGTGGTAATAATGATGATGAGGAAGTGTTGTATACAAGTTTATATGGAGTTGTGTTGAAATTATTATTATGGGTTGACTATGAAAAGGGGTTTTGGGGATTGAATGGAGCATAACTTGAATGAAGTCTCTTAATTATAGTATTGTTGATAATGTCATTGTTGATTGGAGTTGTTTGGGAATTTAGTAGAAGTAGATGAAATAGGGGAAATGCTGCCAAATTTTCACTAGCTCACAAATTATACTAGCTTGAACTTAAGAGTATCTTTGAGACCTAACCTTGTTATGAATCCTCTTGAATGTAGATTTTTCGGACTTTGGAGAAGAACGATAAGTAGTTAAGAAGACGTAAAGGTATGTAAGGCTAACCTTTCTTTCTTATGGCATGATTCCATTGTTGTGAGCCTATACACGATATTCATAATGTCTTCCAGGATGACTCCATTCTTAGAAGTGCTATAGCTCATAGTTCTTGATACCCTCATGATATCATTGATCTCCCCCTACGATAGTTGATCTTCTAAGGAAAGATATAGTGATGATGGTGATAATGATATTGCTTTTACTTATGTATTCCTCTATGTATGTTTGTATATATATAAAGCTACATCATGACACCGAGCTTATATGGCCGGGTATGATATCTATTGCGCACACACCACTGTAGTTGGGAACAGACAACACCGAGCCTTTCTATGGCCGGGTATGGATGACACCGAACCTACATGGTCGGGTATGGTATTATTATTTGTATAAGTATATGTATGGAAGGTTTTCTTTAGAGAAAGGTTAAGTAAGTATGATGAACGTCTTAAGAGGTATAAATGGCCCTTCTATCTTATGTTATCCTTTATGTTTTTATCATGTTACTACTTATGCCTTATGTCACAGCCCAACCAGAGGGCTATGACGGACATCCAGAAGCTGACCTCCTAGATGCCACAAAACATATATAACATACCTGCTCATGCTCATTTGGGCCACACGAGGCGCTCACAACATGATCTGGTCGACTGATATATATCATAAGCGGAGGGTCTGCCCTTAAAAGATATATATACATGCATCACTAAACTGATCCGGGGAACAGACCGACAAGACTACCCGATAAGACTATGTAACCAAACATGTGCTGAGCGAGCCACACTGCCTGACTGAATATAAGCTGCTATGAGCCTCTACTGACATCTTTGGACATGCTATGGACGGTACAGGGCCCCTGCCCTACCCATATACATCAAAACATATATCCAGTCTAGACGGCAACTCCGGCAAGAGAGGAGTGCTTCGCTATCCAGCTGAAGAAGCAGCCTAAGGATGTGATCTGTCTTCCTGG
Source organism: Lycium ferocissimum (assembly GCF_029784015.1). Classification (NCBI taxonomy): domain Eukaryota; kingdom Viridiplantae; phylum Streptophyta; class Magnoliopsida; order Solanales; family Solanaceae; genus Lycium; species Lycium ferocissimum. Next base: position 58,352,462 of record NC_081349.1, on the reverse strand, counting down.
CTATCTGAACCTGCAGGCATGAACGCAGCCCCCCGAACAATAGGGGAGTCAGTATGGATAATGTACTGAATATGTGAGGCATAAGAGTAACATACACATAGGAGTCACGAAGAAAATCTGAAAATCATAAGCTAAACTAACTGACTGAATACATCTGTATGAATGCATCTATATGTCTGACTATCCGACCATATACGTATATCTCGCTACCCCGAAAATGCCTCTGAGGGCGTATCATATGCATAGGTCATAGTGCCGAGGAACGTACGGCCCGATCCATATCCCATATAATAGTGCCGAGGAACGTACGGCCCGATCCATATATCATATAATAGTGCCGAGGAACGTACGACCCGATCCATATATCATATAGGCCCCTTCGGGCATCATAATCATCATCACTGTGCACCAGCTGATCAGGTGGTAATGCGTATATAACGCCTCGCCCTTTCCCCATACCCCACATACATATAATATATGTGTATATAACGCCTTTTGGTCACGAGTCAATGTGCATATGTATAAATGAATGCAATGCATAAATGTGAACTAACATAATCATGATACAAACTCAGGACCCATGAACAGAAGGGACAATCATTACAGGGGTACAGGAACATCAAAGACTGAAGTACTCCTAGTGCTTCTAAGAGTAGAGTAATATGGAAGCTCGTTTACTCGTTGTTCACTCATATCATAGGATCATGCCAAAAAGAAAGAAAGGAAAAGCCTTAACATACCTTTTTGGTCGCCTTAACTTTAACTACTCAACACTTGGCCTCCCAGGCTCGTAAATCTATATTCAAGAAAATTTATACTATTGTTAGAATCATCTTCATAGGCCTGTCTTAAGCCCTCAAACTAACTCTTTCTAGAATCTACCGAAATTTCGGCAGCATCTCCCCTGTTTATATGCCTAGCCCGAAATCGCAATTACCAACAACCAACAACAACAACAAAAACAACAACAATACCAACATCAACAACATCATCACTAACATCAACATACTCCATAAGACATCTCATATGATGTTTATCCGATTTCTTAACCGATAAATTAACTATACGCTCATTTAATCGCTCTACCTTCATAAATAAACCTAAGGCAATAGTAATAAGGGAAGATTCATACCTTAGTCTTATTAAAACAGTAATATCTCTGATGTTCACCTTGAATCCATGCCAAATTCCACTGCAAAACGATGCTATAGTCACAACTATGCACCACCCGAGCCTTGATTAGCTAAAGTCACTCAAATCCCTTAATTTTTTATGACACAAAATGACCCTATATGTTGCTGAGCCTTTAGATCTGATTTTTGGTGATAAAAACGGGGTTTTGACCTTTTTATAGATGGATAAGGTCGGTTCGTACACGTGCGGCGCCGACTCATCGTAGCACGTCGATTCTTATAGCGCGTGTTTTTCTCTCATTTCGGCCTTACTTGTAACATCCATAATTTTCTACTCCGATGTCGTATTGATGAGTGGTTTTTGTGTTGAAAACTAAACTCGACGAGCTTCATTTTAGGCTCTTGAAACACCTTAAAACTCCTAATATACTAGGAGATATACCCCTCCAAAGTTGACCCAAAATTCTGTCAACTTTTTTTTTTTTTCAAATTTTTGACAAACTTATTTTCTTCGATTTGCTTGATCCCGGAACCTTTAGACGCTTGCTTAACACTTGTTAAGAGTATTGATTAACCTTATAAGGGTTCCATGATCTATCCGAGCCTACATTAGTTTACTCACAACACATATGACGCGAAAATTTTCGAGGTGTAACACCTTATATACTCGATACATTGTTCGTACTGACGTCCTTTTGCTTGTGGACGCTGCGTTCATGCCCGCAAGTAGATAGGGAGACAGAATCGACCCTTAGGTTGCTTCATCAGAGATCGCCTAGAAGAGCTCCATTTTATTTGGAGTTGCAGCAGTTGGTACTATTCTTTTGTGTCCATATATGGGCATGGCGGGGACCTATCCCCTCTTTATGATATTACATACTCTTCGTAGAGGCTTGTAGACAGATGTGTATAGCTAGATATCCCTCAGCCTTGTTGGCTCATATTTTGTATATTATTTTGATAGCCTTGTCGGCTTGTGTATATATGGGCATAGTTAGTGATGTTTATATAAAGGCGCCTACTTCCGGTGAAATTCATGTTATTTGGCGCATAGTAATTATGAGGTAGCCATGTGGCTCACCTAGATGTGATTATGAGGATATGTTAAAGGGTGCTAGGTAGGTTAGCTCCGGGTGCCCGTCATGGCCCTCTGGCTGGGTCGTGACACCATGATTTGCATTGTTTTTAAATTTGATTCCATGCATTGACATATCATCCATTTACATACATGATTGGTTATCATGGTGAGACAGTGATGAAAACCTGTGTTGCAATTGGAAAGAATGATATCCTGTGTGGCAATGGTAACAATGATAGCCTGTGTGGCAACAGTAACAATGATAGCCTGTGTGGCATTTGGTACATGGACTTTGCGGGTCCCCCATGGGTCATGACTTTGAGGCGTAGCCCTTAGCATGTGTGTACGGGAGTGGAGAGTTGGCCTGTGTGGCACTGCATTGCATTACATTCATTCGTTTACTCATGACTGCTTACTTGGCATTATACATACTCAATCTGTACTTGTACTTGAATATGCTTTCGTGGCTGGACTTGATGATTTCTTATCTGCTCTACTTGTTAATTTCTTCCTATTATATGCATTATCTAATCATTTTCGGCCTATGAGGCCTATGAGTACTAGTGTCGTACTCATAATACTCTTGTTGCAGTCCTTGTGGAGTGCAGAGTTGATCTAGGTTATTCGAGACATCGTGACTGATCCCGAAGCTATCCATCGGAGGCTTAGGGCGAGCTACTAGCTGGACCTGTAGCCCTAGACCTCTTCTTATGTTATTCTATCTACTTCTTTTCCTATACACAGTATCTTATTCCATTATTGCAGATTTGTAATGTCAGTACTTGGATAGTGTATTTCTTTTTAGAAGCTCTAGTACAAGTTAAGACCAGATTTTGGGGTTGTAACGCTTTTAAATATTTTCACACTATCATACTCACAAAGTAAGTCCTTTAACAAAAAATTGTCATATTCATTTCTGCATGTCTTTCTTTTAATGATGTGATTAAGGAAAGGGTCCGCCCACCAGGGGGATAGTGTGGGTGCCCTCATGACTCCCGAAATGGGTCATGACAAGTTGGTGTCAAAGCCTTAGGTTCACCGGTCTCACGAGTACAAGAGCAATGTCTAGTAGAGTCTGGTGGATTGGTGCGTAGACGTCTGTACCCATCCTCAAGGAGCTATAGGACATTTAGGAAACTTCTATTCTTTCATTCCTTTCGTGCTACTTCTTTCAAATTGATATCTAGTTGATTCAAATTGGTATCTAGCAGATTCTAATTGGTACCTACTTTGTTAAGATTGGTATCTAGTTAAATCAAATTGACATCCATGCATAAGATAAAATCTCGACAAGGGCACAAGTGTAGCATAAAATATAAGCCCGGCAAGGGCACAATTTAGCGAAAACAAGCGCAAATGCGCACAACATCCCAAACTACAACATTACAGTGTCATCACTGCACAAAATCCAAACAAAGTAAAGGAAATAGTGTAAGGACTCCTAAAGGACTACATCAGACTAGAAGACTGCGAAAAAGTCTCATCCCTACTGAACCGAGCTCTGGGCCTCTTCATTACCAGCATCATCATCATTATCGTGAAAATCAACATCATCGTCTGACAGGAAGGAGTACTCCTCGTCGTCATCTGCATCCTTGATTGAAAACCTTTTCTACGGATTTCCCTATTTGAAGATTGCCTTGATGCCTCTCTATTACACCTCGAAAAGTTACGTGTCATTTGCATCGTAAGTAAACTAACGTAAGCCCAAAAAGGTTATGGAACCCTTATAAGGTTAAGAAAGACTTTTAACAAGTGCTAATCAAGTGTCTAAAGGTTCCAGGATCAAGCAAATAAAAGGAATTAAGTTTGTCGAAACTTTGGGGAAACTTGAAAGAATTCTGGATAGGAATTTTTTGTCCAAATTGAGGGAGGTATATCTCCTTGCATATGAAGAATTCTGGAATGCATAACTAATGTAAATTCAAGTTTTACGAGTCTTCTTTCCAATGCGACTAACAAATCGCAATTTTGAGAAGTATGGGATAAAGTACGGCCTGTACAAAATTGTATGTCCCGTACCTCATTTTCCAAAAATTTTCAGAAAGTTAACGATACTCCTTGTAGGTTGCCAGCTCAGCGAATGGTGTTGTTGCACTCCATTTGCTCCGGAGTTACATTTGTAAGTCATTCTACTTATGTATACAGGTTTATGGGTATGGGGAGGCCCTGTCCCGACCTTATGATGTTTATGTACTCTTTAGACGCTTGTTCACATATGTCATGTATAGAGATGTTTTGTAAGGCCATGTCGGCCTATAGTTTGACATACGGATGTCCATGTAGGCCTTGTAGGCCTGTATATCTTATGTATATATGTTGGGGTCATTTCTTATCGGGTATTCCTTATGTTCTATTCAGATTGTCTCATGACGGCCCCCTGGCCCACTTATGTATGTTAGTACGACTATGGATGTACGTTATGGTGGTGCCTGGCAAGTAAGGCCCGGGTGCCCGTTGCGGCCCTCCAGTTTGGGTCGTGACAAACTTGGTATCAGAGAAGGTCTGCCCTAGGGATGTCCACAAGCTGTGTCTAGTAGAGTATTGTTTATGGGTGTGTTGCATGCTGCACTTATAACCAGGAGGCTGCAGGGCATTTAGGATGGTTATCTTTCTTTCTTGTCCTAGATCGCACAATAGAGCCGAGTCATAGGATATGAAGTTCTTCCCTGACCTATGTTTGCTTTATAGTTAGAAGATGACTTCTATGAGAAGGACTGTTGACACCCAATTTTTGCCCTCCAAAAATTCAAATTAACTAGTCCAGCTTCTTGGATCACAAATAGAGTAAAAGAATTATTCAAAAAATAAAAAATACTTTTGTAAAACAGCTTTTGTGATATTTTGCCATTTCATTGGCAAAATACCCTAATATATATTATGTATATTTTACATATAACTTTAAGTATAAACTGTGTCGATTTTGATCAATTTGAAAATCGATTTGCACAAAACAAGAGTTTTAATTAAATACGCATTTTAATTGTAAATATTAAAGTCATTTTTACTTTGTTACAATCAATAAGCTACACTAATTAATTGAATAATTAATTTATCTCAATCTTTTTAATTTGGTCTAATTTTTTGTTAAAGAAAGGCTTTAATGGGGATGGATTTCAAATTGGGCCTAATGTGATCATATTTTAAACTTTGGTTGAAATTATAATTCAAGGGAATCACATTTAAACCTCAATCAAAATCAGCCATATTTCGCCCCAACCACAATACAAATTCACCCAGTCCAAAAGAATTAATGTCACGACCCAATTTTACTAAGTCATGCGAGCACCTACCTTTCCCACCTCGGTAGGTGAACCCTTAACTCAACATTCACAAATAATAGAGAATAGCAGAAGAAGTAAAATAGAAAAAGTCTCACAAATATAATATAAATAAGAAAATGAAGTAAATGAAATTTGACCCAGTATCTGGTCTGGTCATGCAAGAGCCTCTAACTAATTACTACAAGTTTGAATCATAATAATACATAAGTAGTCTCAAGGATCATGTCTCAGAATAGAAATAAAGACATAATGATAGAAAGAGTCATCGGGTAGCGAACGTTCTCATGCTAACCATGAACGACTCGAATCAGCCATCCTCGAATATCAGTCACGAGGAGTAGAAGTCTATCTCACCTGGTACTCTGCATTCATAAAAGAATACAGCAAGTGCAGGTAAGTACAAACAACAAGTACTGGTAGGTATCATAGGCCGACTAAGATTAGCTAACATATACCAAGACAATAAAGTAAGATAAATAGGTAAATCAACAAAGTATAAGTCAACACGAGCCAGTAACCAAGTACAAGTCATCCCCTATGTTATAGCATCTAAATCCAACTGTGTCAAGTCTCAGTGTAATCAATCCGAACCAATACATCACAATAGTATCACAACAAGTCATCACTTATGTTATAGCATCTAAGCCCAACTGTGCCAAGTCTCAGTACATCCAATCCCAATCCGTACATCACAATAGTATCACAACAATATCACAATGGAAGCCAAAATGATACAATACAATGCAATAATGTACGAAGTGTGAATGTAATGCAATGCAGTGTACACATGTACTCCGATGATGGAACATCACCTTTCGGCAGCACAACCCATGGGGAACCCGCGAAGTCCATGTACCTCACGATTCCGGAAACAACCTCTGCAATCGCTACCTCACGACTCCGGCAACAACCTCGGCAATCGCTACCACTCTTTTCGATTCTGGGATAAAAATCAGACATCGGTCCTCACGTCACTCTCATCCAACTGAGCCCAGCTCATAACAGTGTTTCCTTAAGTATCATCAATGTATCAACAGTATATCATGAAGGATGAGAATGCGTGCAATGTATGAGTTCAATGTCAATAATCAAATCAATATCAAAGTACCACGCACACACCAACAATATCATGAGAAGGCTACACAATAAGACATAATAGAATTACTACCCTCGTCTCAAACGACAACAAGTAAGATACCACAATATCATAATAAAGATATATCAATAGTCTCCAATATCTACTATCTCCATGTGGCATCGAGCCAACAACAATAGAACAAGATAAGTCACAACAAAATCGGGTGGCTAACCCCAGTCACACAACAGGGCCCAACCTAAGACAACATCCAACCTAACTTCATATCCGAAGGTTTACATTTATTCTCCGACAATATCGTCTAAACATATGCTTCGCTAAACGAAGTCTCACCATAGGGTAAACCGTAACCTACTCGGAAAGCCAAATAGCAAGTCTCCAACAGTCAAACCTTGGTCTTGCCCTTCCTTTGAGCCTCGAGAATATAGAAGTCTAATCATATCTGGATATGAAATTAGAATCAAGAAGAAAATACCCAAATAACCATATGCCTAATCAAGTCCCAAACCCTAACTCATGGAATTGGAAAAATGAGGGAATTCGAAGGATACCCATAATAGTCTTAGAAGAATTTCGAATCAAAAAGCTAGTTCAAAAACCCATTCCCAACCTCAAGGGGCAAAATGGTGGAATTTCGGGTTCAATAAGGTCAAATTATTGATCTAGGAAGTCATACGAATCCAATGGTACCCATATTAACATACTTTAAATCCGAACTCAAAAAGTCTCCAAAAATAGGAATCCGAGCCACGAAGGGTAAAATAGGAAATTTAGTTCAAAATCAGTTTACCCATTACTTATGGAGCCTATATACTAAAAATGAGTAAAATCCATCCACTAATTCATGTTTAATTGAAGAAAAAACAAGTTCAAGGCTTGGGTTTCTAATCCCCAATTTACTTCCCTTAATTCACGAATCTTAGCATGAAAAATCCTACTAAATGATGGAATAATCATAAAAAGGTGTTTGGAATCTTACCCAAATGATAATTCTTGAAAGAGTCTCTTCAAGTCTTCCAAAATTGAGCTTCTAAGATTGTGAGAAACTCCAAGCAAATAATAAGAACGAAAAACGCCCAGCTATCCGACCCATATCTGGTGCTATAACGATCCCAAAGATAACTTTTGATAACTCTAATAGATTCCTTGCAAAATTTCACTCAAGTTAGGCTTTTGAATCACCTCATTTGGCCTTAAAATGAGTGAGATATGGAGGTTTCAATATTTGTAAGAAGGCAGAAATTTAAAGGACAATCTCAGTGGCAATGTTGTAATTTTCAGCAAAAATCACACCAGAATAATCTGCACAGCAAAATTTTAGTAAAATGCCTATATCTCCCTCATACGATGGCGAAACGCAACGATTCTTGTTGCTACAGTTCTGAAATTACGATACGGATCAACGATTCAATCGAAACACAAATCAAAGCTCGTTTGCTCATTATGGTACCCTTTTTGCTCAAAACGGCGTCGAAACCAAAAACAAACACCATACAACCCAAACACATCCGAAACTCATCGGAATCTAACCAAAATTTGCGGAAAGTCCAAAATCATCATACGAACCTGCTCGAACTCTCAAAACATCCAAACGGGACCGTCTTGACCTGATGTTGATCATGGTCAACTCCAAATCATACCAAAAGGTAGTTTCTCAACCAACCACCCAAATCACACCGGAACCTCTCGGGAGCCGAACCAACGACTCGACTAAGTCATAAATGACATTCTGGACCTAATGGAACTTTCAAAATTCAATTACGGGCACATTTATCCAAAAGTCAACTTTTGGTCAAGCCTTCAAAATTGCAAAACTTAGATTTTCTTCTTCGATTCTCATCCGATCACCTCGGGAATGGAGTCACCCATCACCAAAAGTCATAAACATCATAACAAAGCTAACAAAAACAACAAATCTCGGATCCAGGTATAATTTCTTCCCGTGACCATCTTTTCCCAGAAATAGGCATATTAAACATTAACCGACTTAATTGTCAAAAACCAACCAGACGAACTCCAAAATTAGCCCCGTCAATTTCCACAGATCATAACTAATATATCAAATTTAACGGAATCTTCAGATTGATAATCAGAGCACGTTTTCCCAAAGTAAAGAATTTATCCAAATAATTGAATGCCGGAATTTTCAAGTGAAACCTTCTATCGAAGTGAACCAAATGATATTCGTTTGACTTAAAATTTGGCTAGCAAGTCAAAATAATCATAACGGAGTTTCTGGAATAGACGACACACAAACTAGGGCACCGGTTCTCAAAACGACCGACCGGGTCATTACAATTAAAACCCGACCCAAATCCTTAAAATCCCCAAACATTATTTTCCCCTTCAACGATACAGCAAAACAAAAATGAACCCTAGCCGTTCCCAAAAATCCAGTTCACGTCCAGCTTTTTCGGCCATTTTTTGCTAAGTTTCAGACGCTCTTTTGCCTTTCCAGTCATTACCTGTGTATTTCGGGCAAACGAACTCAATTGTCTTTCTTTTACTTAGAATTCAAATGGTAACATGTCCCACCTTTTACTTTTCATTTTCAATTTCTCTTTTCTTTTCCAATTCAACGGATTTCGAATGGATTGCGAACAAATTTCAGAAAATATTTTGTCCCACATCGATTTCAAACCCAAAAAAACCTAGAATTGGTCCTCTATAAATAGAACCCATCCGTTTCATTGTTAATAAAAAGGGGAATAAACCTCAAATAGGTTTTTATACCTCAAAATGATTGTTACAACCACATAGGGCTTGAACCCTCAAGAACTCGGTCAAGTTGGAAAATTTCTCCAATGACCTTGAGTATTTGAGTAAGTTCTTGCTCGAGTTAAATTTTTGGGTCTCGTTTCCGTTCGTTGGAAGCTGGTTTGGATGAAAGGATGTTCGTCGACTCTCGTCACCCCCGTCACTACTCGGTAAAAAGTTATTTTTTAAGTCTCTATCTTTTAATTTCTGCCTTAATTATGTATTAGTATGTGTTAAGTATGCTTGCTATTTATTTGCTTCAGTTTGAGTTAAATTAGTTTAAAGTCATGTAACGTTAATTATGTTTTAGCTTAAGGATGAGGTTTAAGGTATGTGCTTGAGGTTGCATTGGTTTGGTTTGGTGGCTAGTTGTTAATATGACTTAGCTTCAGTTCTGATAAGTTTTGGTTAATTGAGATGCGAGAACTTAGTTATGAATTCATTGCTCCAAGTTGAAAGTGTTCATTGCTTGAGCATAGCTGTGTAAGTGATCATCTCCAGTTCTTACTTTGCACAAAAAAGGTTTAATTTATGTATTAATAATATTTTAGTTTAACTTAAAGTGCAGTTGAGTTAGTTGCTTAATCTCACTGTATTTGAGCCTAAGTTAATAGTTAGGAAGAATTTATGTGTTGGTTTAGTGCAAGTTTTGGATCTTTATGTCTTAGGTTACATAAGAAACACGTAATGTCTACTTCTTTTTACTGATCTGAATATATGAAAGAAACTGTTCTGATATTTATTATGGATACTTCCAATTGCCTTTGTTTAAAAGAAACTAAAAGTTGAATCTAATTGGGGTAGTTTAGTATATAATTATGCCCCTTTGATAAATTCATCCAGTAGAGTATTTAGTTAAAGAAGAATTAGTTTTGAAGCATGTTAAAGTACTTGAAATCTGTCCATAATGAGTGAATTCAATTTTAAGTTTTCTTCCAGGAGCTAAATTGAAGCACTATAAAACAATCTTTGTTTGGGTGAAAACACATAACCTAAAAATCTCAAAACTGTAATCTATGTTTCTCGCCTTGAGTTCTCTTTCCCTTATTTTTTGTTGAGAATTTCAAGCAAATTTAGAAAAATGTGATTATGTATATAGCTTGAATGGTTTTCCAAGTATTTCTCACATGTGTTAAGAATTCCCAAACTACTTTAGACACTGATCTCCTAAAGAAAGGGGGTGTTCTCAATTAACATGAAGTGCTACAAGTTCCTAAATTCTTTTGAAGTCCCCATAATCCTTTGTGTGCTTTCTAGTTTGAAGTTCCTTCTAAGCTAAAAATTGTTTCCACACCCCCAGCATGCCTACAATGATTAAACTCAGCATGTGTTTGTTGTGTTTTGAGTGTTTAGTTAAGTATGTGTTGCAATAGTGGATGTGACACTGCCACCCTTTACAGTTGGTTAAGTTTTCTCCTTGTTTTGTTGATACTGTGTTTTGATGCTTGAATCTCTCAGCTCACATGTGTGTGCAGTATCCTATGCCTTACAATCTCTAGTTTCTATTGAATATATGAATGAATGAGTATAATTTCCCTTTTGTTCTTTAATATAGAAACTGTTTTGTCAAGAGTAAAAGAAATAAATATGAGTTCAGGTATATTTAAGAAAAACTGGGAAATGATTTGGACTTAAATCATATTCGTCCTTTAATGAAACTATTTTAAGGGTAAGCATAGGTCCCTGGATCATGAAATGAACATATGTGCAATATATGTCAAATAAATTTTCCTTTGTTATGTGATGTCTACCTCCTCTCCCTCCCATGGTTGTTTCTGTCTAAAATTGCTTGTATCTTTCTTTATCGATTAGACTATTTTGTAAACCTAGAACCATGTTGGCCCCTTTGTTTTGTTCTTTTGGGGTAGAGAACTATTTTGGTCCATCCGAGGACAGCTTGTATGAGAAAAATGTGCTTTAAAAGACACTGGGGAAAAGTCTGAATCATATCCAGTTTAAAGTTGTTTAAATCATTGCTATACCTGTTTAAATGGCTTTTGCTTTTTTCATTGCTTCTTTATTTGAAATAACTAAGACATGGCCCATAAGAAATGGGGTTGTTCCTCGAGCTCATAAGGTCTGTTTTAAGAGGTTATTGTCACGACCCAACCGGAGGGCCATGACGGGCACCTGGTGCTAACCCAACCGGGCACCTCTTATCGTACTCTCATATTCACATCTAGGTGAGCCACATGACTTACTCATAATTTACATACATCAATAGTGCTAAACTCAATGGGCAACAACACATTCATAACATCATCGACAACAATGCCCATATCTATATACACAAGCCGACGAGGCTATCAAAATGATATACAAAATATGAGCCGACAAGCCTGCAAGACATCTAACCATATACAACTGTCTACGAGCCTCTAAAAAGAGTAGGTAACAACATATAGGCGGGACAGGACCCCGCCATGCCCGTATGTATGTACACAAAGAATAAGTAGCCCCGGATGAAATGGAGCTCCTCTATGTAGTCCCTGAAAAGAAATCAATGGATCAAAACGTCTCCCGTCCACGGCGGGCATGACGCAGCGTCCACAAACAAAAGGACGGCGGTACGAATAATGTGCTGAGTATGTAAAGCATAATCAACATCATAGCAGAAGCATACGAGACAGCATAAGAAATAGCATAAGATATAGCATAAGATGGGAGAATCAGGAGGTAATAGAGTCATTTGTACCTCTAGTGGCCTTCATCATATCTACTTACTTGTCTTTCGTAGGGACCTTCCATTTCTAATGCTTACTCATGTACATACATACATATATATTCGTATTCGTATTCATATTCATATTCATACCGTACCCGATCATAAAGGTTCGGTGATTCACATACCCGGCCATGACAAGGATAGGTGATTATACATACCTGGCCCTACCAAGGCTCAGTGTTATCCGTACCCAACTGCAGAGTTGCGCGCGCGATAAGTATCATACCCGGCCATATAAGCTCGGTGTTACATAATAGTCATACATACTTAGACATGTATACATAAAAGTCCATAAGTATCATCAACATCATTACTATCATCGTCTCCGTTACATCTATCCTTAGAGGATCAACTATTATATAAGGGAGGTACTAGTAACGTGAAAGTATCGAGAATCATGAGCTTTGGATATCTTAGAGATAGAGTCATTTGGAAGACATTATGGAACTCATGAAAGGATATATAGCAAAGGAACCATGCCTTAATTAAAGAAGGGTTAGCCTTACATACCTCTCTGTTTTCTTACGTAATTAACGTTCACTGTCGAATCTTGAACAACCTACATTAGAAGGATTCATACCATAGTTAAGCCTTAATGATGCTCTTAAATTCAAACTAGAATAATTCATGATCTAATGAAAATTGGGTAGCATTTCCCCTATTTCGTCAACTTCCACCATATTACAAAACAACTCCCAAACATCCATAATACACCCACAATATCATAATCAAGTAATCACATTCCATTAAGCCTTCAAAATTCATCCTTATGTTCAACTTATACCAACAACCTCACACCCATTTTAGCACATTTTCATACAATGCTTCCTTATCACTATTACTACCTTCCATAACAAGATAATACCCATATCATACTAAGAATTATGACTAAAGTTAGCTTACTACTCCAAAACATCATAAAAGTTACATTGAGCCCTCATTTTCCACTTTCTTCTTCTACCCAAGTTCTTCAACAACCAAGCATCCATGATAACATTAAATAAGCATGAAAACTAACCTTTTATCTCATAGGAATGATCTTTGGAGCAGCTATCAACTTAGATGAAAACCCTAGCTTCAGTACCCAAGAATCTCTTGTAGTTTACTAACCCTAGGAAGACTTCTAACACATGGGTACCTTGATTCTTGCCTCTTAATCTTTGTTTTCTCTTGGATTGGGGTGGAATATGCTTGGAGAAAGGTTTTGAGCTCTCAAGACTTGTGGAAAATGAAAAATGAAATAAAAGAACAAGAGCCCTCTATTTATACAAAAATAGAAAAATCAGCCCGATGGACTTATACGGACCACTTATACGGTCCGTATAAGTGGACCGTATAACACCTTCAAGAAAAGGACCCTTTCTTTAAATGTCATGTTATACGGACCGTATAAAGTTATACGGACCGTATAAGTGGTCCTATAACTCCCAGTTGTACGAAACTTTCTCTCGTTGATTCGTTTGACTTCCAATCCTTGTGGAACCTTCTTGGCACTTACATAATACTTCATTAACCATACAATAGGCTCTATATCAGCCCCTCAAGACATCACAAAATAAATATTAGCTCAATCATAGCGAAAACCTTTCCGAACACGACTTATATTTCACTTCCTTCAACGAACTAAATTTCACATATTCGTACGACTTCAAAATCTTATGGTATGCACTTTAAGCTATCTAATACCTTCCTTAAATCTCGTAAGGATTTCATGTTCATCTTAAACTCGCATTGGTCTATTTTCAAGGCAACAAACCCACAATTTTCGAGGTGTAACAGTTATGTTATCTTTTCTTTTCAACTTAAAACTATTTAGTTTAGCTAGGTTTACCTATATACTTCCATCTATCTATTTGATTATGTGTTTGAGAAAGAGATCTATACAAGTTCTTTTGTCTAGTCTTAGTGAGGAAAGGATTGGTCCTGATAAACTTGCTGCTTGATATTAATGTTTAAAACTGTTGAAATGAGAAAAAGGGAATTAGATATTAGGCTGTGACACTTGAATCCTATTTGGATAGATTAAGAGCACCAATTTCATGTTGTATGCTTTGATTGTATGTTGATATTCACTCACTGTTTCGATATGCTCAACGTACCTACTTTGGAATATTGAAACCACTCACTTTGGGATACTCATCCTTCACCCCTCTTCTTTTTTGCATGACCTGGGGAGTCTTCAAACCTCCTTGAGTTGCTATCTTGGTTGCTAATTGATGAGTGTTTACTTGATTTGTTGTTGCATTAAGGCTACTATTATGCTGCATTTTTTCTTGGATAAGTTACTTGCCCTTTGAGGCCAATAGTTGCTACATTTGAGGCACACTTTGGCAAAGAGATGCTACACTTAATGAAAAGAAAATGGCTGCTGCCATACTTGTGAGCTTGTTGTCGCAATGTTGCTGTTTGTTATGGCTATCTATTATTGTTACTGGTTACTGCAACACAACATTGATAGCTCTATGAAACAAATACTAAACTTTAGAAGAACTCTGAGTCAAGTTACTACTGCCTTTGAGCTCTGTCGTTTTGCTGCATGTTCTGAGCCACCTCTATGGCATTTCTGGCCAACTTGCGGCGGCTCCCTTTCTACACAAACAATTGTTGCATATATTTGAAATGTTGTTGCACCTAGAATCATTCTACATTGATGCTTTACTAGCCTTGGTTTAAAAGAACTATACAGAGGTTGTGATTAACAAATAGCAGTTGATATGTGTTTGATAAAGTTTGTTGCCTTATCAAAAGAAATAGATTATTACCCTTGGTAAAGGCTCACTAATTTGAATATGATACTACACTTGGGCCGATGAGAACATTTAATTTGAGGCCATGCCTTTTCCGGAAAGTTTGTCCCTCGGTTAAAGGCAATGATGATATTTATAATAAAATCACAAGGCAGAAATTGACAAGCGTATGGCTATGAACTAGTATGGCTAACAAGCAAACTAGTATTCGTGATTATGAACTAGTATGGCTAACAAGCAAACTAGTATTCGTGATCATGAACTAGTATGGCTAGCAAGCAACTAGTATTCGTAACCATGACTCGACTCGATTTGATTTCTAGCCTAAATTTGGAAACATAAATTTGAGCCTCCGTAATCAAACTCTCAAAAGTTTGATACGAGTCTGAAGAACATTATTGTTACGTTTATAAATGTCACACCATAGGGTGGCGCTCGTTTGACTAATTATTTTCTTTTCATCTTGCGAGGTATAAATAAAAGCGGGTTCGTGGAATATGAAAAAGATGAAGTAAAGACTTGGATACTCAGAGCTATGGACGAGGAATTAGCAAAGAGAAGAATTGAAACTAAAAGGTCTAAGAAAGCGAGGAGATAGGATTAGCTAATCTAACCTTTCTCCACCTTCCCCCTTTCTCCCTCTCTTTATTTATCTTTTGCAATTTGTATACATGTACATACTTGTAAATGCTCGTATTATTGAAAATCCTTTTGTTAGAATGTAGTTGAAACCTTGTATAAGAAAAAATGAATCAAGTTGTTTTCAAAAAATAGTTTTTGGGGCTTGGCCCACATAAAGCTAATTAAACAAAGGAATTTTATATAAAATACGAGTTTGAGGAAAGGATTTAAACGGATATGGTTGACCTTCAATGAAAGTAAAAAATGGATAAAGCTCATGACTATAAGTGAAAAGGTCCATTTTTATAAACATTGTATAATTTTCATGGCACATTTGCAAAGGACATAAACGTGAACATTGAAAAACTTATAAGGATTAAATTGGACATAACATTTGGGACTGAATTAAGTTGAACTCTACTCAAGGGAAACCTTGAGTGTGTTTTTGGTCCAGAAAGTGAAATGATTATTTGAACCTCATATGCATTTTCCAAAAAGGATTTAACTTCTTCGAATGAAGGATTTTGCCAAAAATATTTTATGATATTCCATGACAAGTTATACAAAAAATTAAACTCTTTCAGCAAATGATTACAATAATCGCACATTGAAGCTCAAAGGTCAACCATATTCTACGGATCCTTAATACTAGGGTGCTTAAAACCTTCCCCATGGGATCACCAGAACCCTTACCTCGAACTCTGGTTTAAAAAGGATTTTTCTCTTATATTTGAATAAACCCTTTAAACTCGATTTTCCTAATTTTCTTTAATAAATTAGGTGATGACTCTAAAAAAATACAAAAATCCAAATAGAGTCCACAACCTCTTAGTAGATTTTATGCCTAGCGTAAAAGTGAACTGTAACAAGGACTACAGATGATTCAAGGGCTAAGGTGATGAGGGAGTGAAAGTGAGTTACTCCATAGAGGAGGACCCATCTGAGGCTATGCCTACTATCGAGACCGATCCGTCTGAGATCTAAGATGGGTCATCATTCAAGGTGGTGTTGACCTCGGCACTGTTAGAACAACAAGGGAGAGCTTCAGTATTATTAGCTCCACCTGTAGCCCTAGTTGAGCAAGAGGTAAGGAGGGCGGTGCAGATTCTAACACAATTAGTTGATCTCCAGACTCCGTGCCAGGAAACAACGCTTGAGGATGTGGGGTCCTCCGAGGGACTGAGAAGCCCGTAGTCTTGGGAATCCATTAATTAGGACTTGCCCGTACTTACAAAACATGATTTGGATGAAGATAATGGCCAAAGTAGAGGGCCTAGAATAATGGGTAGTTATATAGAATTCCAGGCCGACAGCAGGCCGCGAATAAGAAGGCAACAGACTAGACCACTAACCCAGCTTATACCAGATCAGGGCTCTCAAGTAGGGCCGTGGAAAGACCCATGCATGTCAGGATACTAGGACTGGCGTGATACAGGTCGAGTGAGACTATATTGTAGTCGGTGTGGCCATGCGCATGCCGAGCCTTGTCGTATGCTTGACGGGGGTTGATTTTGGTGCTGGAACCAGTGGCACCAGATTTGGAATTGCCCTAGCTTGAATTGAAGTGATCAAAATAAGGGTAGAGGGAGAGCCCAGGGTCTTTGATTCTATGAGAGGATGAGTAATGATGACAAGTATACTTGCTGTTTTGACAAAAATGTTTACATACCTTTGGGGGTGGTGTTGATATATTATATGTTCTATTGTGAAGATAACCTTTAAAGCATTTTTGTGATTGGTTTCTCGATCGGATAATAATAAAAGATCGCGTTTATGTTGTGATTGGTTAGCAACCTTAGAGATGCTTGATTAATAAGGTAACGGTGTGACTAGACGGAAGTTGTATCTTCTTTACATGGAAGGTGTGGGAAAAATACGTATATGTTTTAGTATGATCCTTAAGTGATATTTATACGAATGGTCTACAAGCAAAAAGGTAAAACACAAATGATGGAATAGGAAAAGAGAGTGAATTATAAGGATTGCGGTGCTTAATGTCTAGGACGATACGATATGGAATTGCAAGATTCATCCAAAGATAGTTATATTGTTTTGAGCATAAGTGGGATCATAAATGGTTAGAAAAGGAAGAAGGATGGCGTATGTTACTCAAAGAGTTATATATTGTCACGACCCAACCGGAGGGCCATGACGGGCACCCGGAACTAATCCACCGGGCATCGCTCATCATACTTTCACAATCATATCTAGGTGAGCCACATGGCCTACTAACAATCTCTACGCATCAGTAATACCATTTCCATTTGGCTAAAGCACTTTTATATCAACATCAACAAACATGCCCATGTATATAGACACAAGCCGATGAGGCTGACAAAATGATATACAAAATATGAGCCGACAAGCCTAAAGACATCTAGCATGCCTGCTTGTCTACGAGCCTCTGGGAAGTATGTAACATCATATAGGCGGGACAGGGCCCCGCCATGCCCATATATATACAAAAGAATAGTACCAACAGCTACAGCTCCTAATCAAGTGGAGCTCCTCTAATCAGTCTCTGAATAAGCAGCCTAAGGATCAAGTCTATCTCCCTGTCCACCTGCGGGCATGACGCAGCGTCCACAAATAAAAGAACGTCAATACGGATAATGTACTGAGTATTTAAGTCATAATCAATAACATAATAAAAGCATGAACGATAACATAAGAAGGAAGAGTCATGGGATGATAAAAACCCA
>NC_081349.1:58276138-58334219 GCF_029784015.1 Lycium ferocissimum | reverse complement strand
AATTCCTTTTAAAATCTGCCGAAATTTGAGCAACATCTTCCCTGTTTATATCCTAGCCCGAAATCACAATACCCACAAAATAACAACAATAGCAATGCCAATATCAACCACATCATCATCAATACCAAAATATTCCATAATACATCCCACACGATGTTTTTCAACATACAACAACAATATACACTTCCTTTCTTCCCAATCAAGGAGCATAATCTCATCAACACACCAAAAACATTAGATACCATCCATATACATGTAAATCAACCCAACCACATGGCCACAACATGCTCAAAATAGTCCATAAACACAACAACTACAACACAACACTTTATGACCTTTCCTCCATAACTATTTTCACTTTTAAGACTTGTTAAACCTTCAAATCAACTCAACATAAGAGATAGGATGAAGAACATACCTTACACTTGAAGAAATTTAACCACACCAACTTTCTACAAGGCCAAACGCACCACAACATCAAGTAGAAATAAGAACAATCACTTTCCATGAACTAGTTTGGTGTAATCTTGTTAAATTCTTGATTTAATGGGCTATAAATGTTTGGGGGATGTGTTAGGAGGTTTCTAGGACTCATGAGAGTGTAAAATGATGAAAAATTGGGGTTGATGGGGTCTTTATACCCCTTGAAAGTCGGTGGAACCGACTTTCCCAAGTGGGACCCGCGGAAGCCATTTGGCAGTTTGAGGGTTATCTTAAAATGGCCATAACTCCTTACTCCGATGTCGTATCGATGAACGGTTTGTTGCATTGGTAACTAGACTCGACGAACTTCATTTTAGGCTTTTGAAAAACCTTAAAACTCCTAATATACCCGGAGATATACCCCTCTAAAGTTAACCCAAAATTCTGTCCAAAATTCTACCAACTTTTTTTTCAAATTTTCGACAAACTTATTTTGTTCGATTTGCTTGGTCCCCGAATCTTCCGAAACTCTCCATACATGATATTTATCATTAATCATACTCGATAATTGTCATATCCTTTGGTTCCAAGGTTGTCCTTCCCGGTTACGACCTACGAGATCTTAATTCATTCTTTACTTCATTGTTACGTACTTCCCATGGCTTGTACCTTTCAAAACTTCGTGGGACGTCTCTGCTACTCCATTAATATGGTAAAATACGTAGCATGCTCATGCTCTGAAAGTGCGAGGTGTAACAAGTTTTGACCTTCAGGACTTGGGATGTGGTTTTGGGTTGACTTTTTGGACCCCCATCCTTTATATGGCAGTATGGGTATCAATGGGTTCGTATTCTTATGTAGATATCGTATTTGAATAGATTGGGCTCGTTCACAAGCTCAAAGGAAAGGAAAGGTCGCGGAGTAACTCTTCAGCTTCATATTCAGGCAAGTTGAGACGTACTAGACCCTTTATGTAGTGTTTTGAGTTGGTAATGTAATTAAGGGGCGTAATAGGGAATTGGGGCGTCCCGTACTCGTGAGGTGACGAGAGTTTGTACGGGTATCGTTGTATATGTATAGGTAATTGATGTAAAATGAAATATGTATATGACGGGGATTGTATGTTGATCCTTCGAGCATTGGAGAAAGTGATAAATCTACTAGTTTGGTATGATTATTGATTATGTGGGATTATGATAGCCATGTTTGATCTATATTTTGATTATTGATTCATTATACATTCATCACTCCACATCTCGTCTAAACTATGAAAGAGGAACTATTCTTAATATTGAAATGATAATCATACGTTTGCAAGGTGTATGCATATTCATTTTATACATTACATGACATTGTGATATACAGTTGATGAAACATAAGGAATGGTCCGTAGAGGTCGAATTGGATATGGTACATGATTTGGAGAGATGATGATGATGAAACCTACTGCAGGAACGTGTGTATACTGGTGCATATTTACCATTGCATTGTATTACATATCGGTTGCATTCCATACCATTCATATCCGACTATGTTGTGCATTTGAAAGCATTATTTGAACGTTGGAAAAGGTGTAAGCTTTATGACTTGGTTGATTGGTGGATTCCTTATTTCAAATGCTTGGATGCTTATAAACTATGAAACTTAAGACTAACAAAGCAAGGAGATGTGTACCAGAAGTACCAAACCTCGTCATCGCTATAGTTTAGGGTCGGTCAACGATGTTGCTGGGTACATGTGTGTCACGACCCAAAATCTATTTGTGCCGTGCGGCCACCTAACTCAAAGCCGTAGATGAAGCCCAAATCAAAACAAGTCCAAATACGTAAAGTTAATGTGGAAAGTAAAGTAAAACAACAAAAAATACTTAAAAGACTTAAATAACTTAAATAGAAATATGTCTAAATCAAACGACTCCCCAAAATATGGAAGTCACAAGTACAAGAGCTACTAATCTGAATACAAGTCTGGCATACTACAATAATATTGTCTGAATTAAGGAAAGACAATAAGTAAAGATAGGAAGGAGTCTGGTGTTGTGGAAACATCATCAGCTCAACCTAGACTCCAAATATATGCTCCAACGGATCTAAAAGCCTCGATCTCCACTCGTAGCCAGATCTGAACCTGCACACAAAAGGTGCAACAAGTGTAAAGTGAGTACGGGAAGTACGTGTACTCAGCATCATGGTTGACCGACACCAAACCATAGCAATGATGAGGGTTGATACTTCTGATACTCTTCTTCTTGCTTTGTTAGTTTCAAGTTCATAGTTTAGAAGCATTCAAGTAGGTAAAGAGAGGTATCCACAACTCAACCAATTCATGAAGTGTGTCCCTTTTCAAATATAACCCTAAAGGTTCAACCTTTTCAACATTCCAGACAAGTATGGTATAGAAACAAGTCAAACAAGTAAAATAGTAGGAAGAGCAAGTGAATAGTATGCAATGCAATTGCCATATGCACTGGTACACACACGTTCCTACAGTAGGTTACACATGACCCATGGGAGACTTATGAGGTCCATATACCCACCCGGAATACCAGATCTCCCAGATCACATTGGGTACCAACCGATAGGCTATAATATCATCATTCCGTCCATGTACCATATCAGATATCTAGCCTCTAGGGCCCCTTTCTTGTATCTCATCAATAAGATGCCTATAATATCATGAATGAATGTAATGGATATGCATACACTATGCAAATGCATAATATCAAGATTATATATTCTCTTTCATAAGGTAGACGAGATGTAGAGTGATAAATGCAAGTCAAGTCAATATTTACAAGTATTAATCAAACATGGCCATCATAGCCCAAACAAGCAACAACCATACCAACCTAGTGGATTTATCCACCACCTTCATGGCCCGAAGGCTAAACACATAATCTCTGTCACATCGCACGATTATTTCATATTTTAGTTACCCATACAATTACACCGATATCCGTACAAGTGCTCATCACCTCACAAGTAGGGGACCCCCAATTCCCTATTACGCCCCTTAATCACATTAAGCAATACATAACACTACATAAAAGGTCTACTAAATCTCAACTTGCCTGAATCCGAAGCCGAAGAGTCATTCCCCGGTCTTTCCCTTCCATTAATCTTCTGAAAGAGCCCAATCTGTTCAAATACAGTAGCTACATCAGAATATGAATCTATCGATACCCATATTTCCATATAAGGAATTTGGGCCCAAAAATTCAACCCAAAACCCCATCCCAAGCCCTGAAGGTCAAAACTGTAATTTTAACTTAAGTTCATCTTACCAATCATAATCCTAAAAATCATGAAGTTCTAGCCACAATTACACCTGCAATTTTATTAATCTCTACTAAACCTATGTCCAGGGAAGAACTCTTAATCTACTACTTAAATCATGGAAAGAATAGATAAATAATGGACAAAATCATTAGTAAATACTTAGATTATGATTAAGAACTTATCCCAATGAAGAATCTTGAATTTCGCACTTGAAATCTCTCAATTCGAGCCTTATAGCTCTCAAAATGTGTTTAGGAAGATGAAATTCGAAATGGGGTTTTAAGATTCTATACAGGCAACATTTGGCCTTCGTAATCGCAAGGCCTACCAGCCACGACTGCGACGCACTTAACCTGACCCGGCCCGGACTTGCCCAGCGCGATCGCTAACCACCATGGCGCGATCACAAACCACGGGAGACTACCCATCACTATAGCTGTCCCTTCATCACGATCGCGATGAAGGAAACCAACAAAGATTGAAACCAGAAAAATTTGGTTTCTCTCATTTCCGATCCGACACCCTAAACTCATCTAGGACCTCGGACACAAACCAAATATGCATTTTAGTCATAAATCACACTAAGAACTCGCTCGCGCACTTGGAATTCTCAAAAGAGGTCGTCTTAACCCAGTGTTGACCAAGGTCAACTCTAAATCATCAAATTCCTATATTTTCAACCAACGAACAAATCACACCCGAACGCCTCGGGACCCCAACCAATGGTCCGACTAAGTCAAAAATCACATTATGGAAATAATAGAATCGACAAAACTTTAACAATGATGCATTTACCCCCAATGTTGACTATGATCAAACATCTTCATTTCCTTAACTTAGAAAACTCCAATTTCACTAAGACCAACCCAAAACCTGCCCGATCGCCTCGAGAACAGTGCGATCCATCCCCATAAGTCATAAATATCAAAATGAAACTACGGGAATGGTATTTTGGAGAAAAATAACGCAAAAAAAAAAACTAAGCGAGTCATTATAACGTGCTTCCTATAGTCACTCTACATTTGTTATACCTTTTGTGTGCAGGTTCAGATCTGGGCACGAGTAGAGATTGGGATTTTGTTAATCACTAAGGCATACATTGGAGTCTAGGGTGAGCGGATGAGGGTCCCACAGCACCAGAATTCACTCTTATCTTTATTTTCTGTCTTTCTTCATTTCAAACAATTTTATATAGTATTTTCAGACTTGTATTCCGAATAGTCACTCTTGTATTTATGACTTTCAATTTTTGGGAGATGTATCGACTTAGACTACTTATGTTATTATTATTATTAGAACTATTATGAGACTTATTATAGTTGTTCTTTATTAATTCCGCAATTTATATTAGGTATCAGAGCTCTAGGTTCAATGCTCCTCATTAGTACTAGAGCAATGTCAAGTTGAGTCTTGCAGATCGGTACGATGACGTCCATACCTATCTTCAAGAGGCTATAAGGCATTTAGCAAATTTTATTTTTTCAGTCTTATCATGTGCTCTTGACTTTATAGGAATCAAAGTTTCTTGTTTCATTTTTTCTCCCAGATGGTGAGGATAAGATTGATCGGGGCTGGAGAGTGCGAGCTTGCACCTATAGCTGAGACCATTGTTAGGACTGCTTTTCGGGGCAGGGGCAGGGGTGAGGCAGAGGTAGAGTTCAAGTGGCAGCACCAGCCCAAGGCCGAGCACTAGTGGCACCTCAAGGTCGTGCTAGGGCGGCATCTCCCGAGCCAGAAATGATTGAAGAGGATGAGCCAGTTTAGTTTGAGGAGGTTGGACCA
Organism: Lycium ferocissimum; assembly: GCF_029784015.1. NCBI lineage: Eukaryota > Viridiplantae > Streptophyta > Magnoliopsida > Solanales > Solanaceae > Lycium > Lycium ferocissimum. Next base: position 58,328,736 of record NC_081349.1, on the reverse strand, counting down.
GGACAGGCACCTCCGAGTTTCATTGCTACACTTGTGCTTTAGGAAACTTTGGTTCGTATGTTGGGTTTTCTTGAGAGTATGGCTTAGGCGGGTGTTCTACCGGCTACTTCTGATGGTTTTCAGACTAGAGTTGGAGGACAGAATCCTGATTATATGACTGCTCCCAAATTTCACACTCCAGGGGTGTAACACCTCAGACCTTTAACTTAAGTTTTGACCATGATTCTAGACTTAGAAATATCAAATAGAAGTGTTGGAGCTGGAAATTGGAATTTGCAGGTAAAGTGCGGGCCATACTTCAAAGTACGGGATCCAAGTGTGGGACGCACTTAGAAGAAAGGGACGTACTTTTGTCCCGTACTTCGCTAGAAAAATTTGTTACTCACCGGAATTTGACATTCCAGGTACGGGCCACAAGGTACGGCTCGTACTTCAAAGTACGGGACATACTTGGCACTCGTACTTCATCCGCTTCAGTGGACAGTATAAATACGCAAACTCGAGGTTTATTTTCTTATTTTCAAGTTCATGAACCCTAGAACGACCTGCTCTCATTCTCCATCACCAAGAACACTAAGGTAAGCAATCCTGGCCTATTCCAAATGGATTCTAACATATATCTATGAACATTAAGCAAGAATTCATTGTTCTTAACCTAGGGTTTTCAAGAAAACCTATATAAGGGTTAAAGACTCAGGCTTTTAGGATTCTTCTCAAAGTTCAAACCTTTCTTGCAAATTTTGGAGCATATTCAGGTATGTGAAACTAACTATCTACGTTAGGGAATGTTTATCATTCTCCCTACGCCTCATTCTACATCCTTATCAGTAATTTGACTCAGAACACAGTTTAGCCCCAGTTTCTTGAATAGTTGTAGAACTACTATCTTCTAGGGTTATAGTTTCATAATTCATTCATTGTCACGCCCCAAAACCCACCCTAGATGTGACCGACATCTGACGTCATGAACAACAATGATGCAATAACAATATTTGAACTAGCCAGGTTCAATATTCGCCTCCAATAGTTTATAAAATAAATACAACAAATCATGAATATATGAATTAAATCAGCGGAAGTCTTTATTCCTCAAATACTTAGTCAAACATAATAATGTGCTCGTGAGTTAATCAATAACTCAACAACTACCCACAAGAATGTATACTATGGAGCATCAAAGATAAAGGAATAATAGTTTGACTCGTCAGGACGCATCCCGAAAAACTTATAATCAATAAAAAAATAAATAGGGTGTCCCACGAATAAACATGTGGGCTCACCAAATCAGCAGCAACAGCAAGTCCTTCCTAAGCGCCTGAAGTATCAAGAACCTGCTCTTCTCCGTTACTTAACATACCATCAAAAACAACAGTGGTATGCCTGAGTACTTCGTACTCAGTGAGTGCCTCGAGGACAACAAGTAATACGAAAATAGAGTACAATAATACGTAAAGAAGTCAGTTCTGAAAACCGTATGAAATCAGTGTAAAAATAGTTATTCAACTGGTGTATCTCAATAAGCATTATCAAAACCGATTAGGAAGCCTCTTGTCAATTACAACTTATAATTTGCCTTTTAAATTGATCAAGATTCTCAACAACAGTTCCATTAAAAGATAGGAATATCACACTTGCCAATACAGGCCCAAAAATCAATCATAACAAAGGGATGACCTTTTGAGATTCCCTAATCACAGCAGTGCATCACACCGGAATATGAAATTCAATGGTGGCTATCCTTTCTCCCCAATAATTAGGCATAATCACACCCAGTTAGCGAACCCGGAAGTGGCCACTCTTCCTCCCGAATGGCTAGGCATTATCACACCCGAGGTAGCGAACCCGGAAATGGCCATTCTTCCTCCCGAATGGCTAGGCATTATCACACTAGGATCCATAGTGGCCACCCTTCCTCCCGAGTAGCTAGGCCAAACACAACAATAAAATTCATCACATAGAAGCCGATTCACAATTTGTCTCAAAGTAGTCACACCATCAATTAGCATTAAAGTTCATTATCCCATATCGTAAAGATAAACCATTTCAAAGAACATCTTGAAAACGTTTACACTTCTTTAACCGAGATTTCAATGTCATAGTTCAATATGAAAACATTATTACCAACCCTTAGCCATCCTTATTGACCATCTCTTATGGAAGAAAACGAATATGATTTATAGAGGATAATACAATTAAGGTTTAATGTGGGTTTGTCCCCTCACGCACATCAACCACAATCAAAGCATGAAATAGAGTTCAAAAGCCTGAAAATTTTACCTTTTTATTCAATAAAGAACTTTCAAAAGGAGATATACATTCAAAATAAGGTTTCCAAAAAGAGACATACCTTAATTCCTGCTCAAGCATACTTCCCACAATCCAACAATTATTCTACAATATTTTTAGATAGGAGAGGATTAGAACTCTAACCTATTTCCACTCATAAACCCTTCTTACCAACGAAAGCTAGGGTTTTCATGACTAGAACGTGTTCTTTAATACTTCATGAATCAATCATGGATTCTAATCCCATAGGATAACCTACACTAGTCTAAACCCTTTCAATAACATCAAAAAAATCAAGGATCATACCATTTTGAAGGAATCTCAAAGTCTCCAACGTCCCTTTCTTCTTCTTTTTCTTGGGTTTCAAGAATCTAAGGTTTTAAGAAGATGAACTAGTGTTAATTTGATGCTAGATTGATGAAGTAATGATTCGAATTGATCACGACCTTACCTTATAAGTTTTGGGGAAACCCTAGGGTTGTTTCCTCTCAAAAAGTCGGCCAAAACTAAGTGGGAATGACTATAACAAAGTTAGGCTTTTATAAATTTCGGGAAAACTCGCTTCAGGCATAAAATGGCCTGGTGCATCGCGTGGGGCGTCGCCCAGGGTGGTGCACACAGTGTATCCATTTTGACGGCGTTAAAATTTTGAGTTTCCTGAAAATTTGGCCTGGGGCACCACCCAGAGCGCCGCCTAGGGCGCCGCGCACGCCTAATTTTTACACTGCATAGATGATGTTCAGTAAAATAGGCATAACTCTTAGAACAAAGCTCGCATTGGAGCTGGGAAACCTACCGTTGGAAAGGTATTTCAAATATTTACCACTTTTATTGAGGAAGTTTTCCTAAATTCTCAACTCATTTTCACCAAATTGGCTTAGAAGTCAGACTTACTGAAATTTAGACGAGTTTGAGAACTCTTACGAACTTCACTATTTGGGTTGACTTCAAAACGATTGCTTATCACCCAAAGTCATCCCGAATGGATTAATATAGCTAAAATATCATCTTATTACTAGTTTTACACTTTCACACCTAACTCGAATTTACGGGGTGTTACATTATCCCCCCCTTAGGATCATTCGTCCCCGAATGAAAGTCATGGCCTAGGATTTTTTACTAAACCTCAAATTTTAGAATTTCAAGAGTTCTTCCAGCAAGGTGAAACATCCTCAGAGATAACATACGACTAACCATATAACGAATGCATCATTCAAGCCTAAACACAATTGTAAGATTTATACTTCACTCTAAACTTTCACAGGAAAACACATCCGAAAGGTTCAACACATACCTGTAGTAGGGAATAATTCAAGGTAACACGGCTTGAGTAATACTACAACAACTAGATAGATCTACGCCCCTTTCGAGTTCATCTCGCAAGTTTTAAGATACGAAATAAGTCTATCCCGAGGTTTTAACAATATCACTTTTTCACTCGATAACGGGTCCATCAGCAAATTCAAGCCTAACTATTTCTGATTGACAATCTAGAGTTTCATAACACTCGAAAAACTCATTTATCCCCAAAAATCACATCAAAGTTCACAATTTCTAATTCAAACACATCAAAAGTAATCTCACGACCCTTAAATACAACGACGCAGTCTCTATATATTCTAGAAGCGATACCAAGGACACTAGCAGGGGTATTCATAGAAAAAGGGTGCCAACAATTGTTTGGATTCCCTACCTAAATCAAGGGTAAAGTACAAAGTCACATAAGAAGGATTTTTGTTACACCTCGAAAAAATTTTCGTTGATGCACAGTGAATAGACTAACGAAGGGCACGAAGTACTCGGTGTTGTAATAAGTAAGGGATGACATTCGATGACCCTAATTAAGATTTCAAAGACACTCAATGTTAGACGAGAAAGTTTGCCAAGAGAAGGCAAGGCATATGATATGTATCGGAAAGGATTTACGAGTAACAAGTTAATGATGATTTAATGATGCTTTTAAGAAGAGTTATAACGTCCCTTAGATTTAATGAGGTGATAAACAAGTATCAAGAAGGTTCCATGAGGATTGGAGATCAAACGAGTCGACAAGAACAAGTTCGGAATGACTGGGCATTATACGGCCAAACATATTGGCCGTATAAATCATACGGACCGTATGTTCAGCCATATAATCAGCCCAGAATGTCACCCCTCTCTAGACCAAATCTACGGCCAGACATACGGTCAGTATAAATTATACGAACCGTATGTTGGTCCGTAGAAACCGGGTCGGGTCGGATTTGTGTATTAATAAGGGATCAAGTCTTATTTCATTTCATTTCCCTTTCACTCCACTTCTCTCTAGAACATCTCTCCACATTTATCCCAGAAGATTTCAAGAGAAATTAGTGTTCAACTCCATCAAACCAAGTGAATCAAGAATAAGAAACCCATTAAAGTTCATGTAAGGCAAGAATTCAAGTGAAGGTGAAACTAGGGTTTTGCTCAAGTGAGGTGTTTGCATCCAAGGTTCATTCCTACACCATATAAGGTAAGTTTCATGATATTTTCATGTTGTTTAAGGTATTTGAAAGTTGAAACACTTGGATTGTAGAAGGGAATAGAAAATGGGTCATGAATGTGGGAATAGTGTCACTTTTGAGTAAATGTTTGGATTGAGTCATGATTCTTGATACATTATGATTATAATCATGTTATAGATGATATTGAGACCATAGGATATACGTTGTCTATGAATGAACGTAATCGTGTGTTATGACCATGAATATGGATGATTGGAAGTGAATTGAGAAGCAAAGATAATGTAGGTGAATAAAGGCTATTGCTATGATGTTGTGAATGTTAGTATTGATGTTTGGGAGTTGATATATGATATGGAGAACGTCATGTAAATAAAGGAGATCTTTGTCCAATTTTCTCTAGCTTTAGTCATGTATGCTAAGTCATCGATTTCCTAATGATAGCATAACTCTAATGAAGGTATAACGTGAGCATTGGAGAAGAACGTGCAAGCGATAGAATAGTTGAACGGAAAGGTATGTAAGGCTAACCCTTCTTTCATAAGGCATGGTTATTTGGATAAATATCTATTCTTCTATGAGCCTATGATATTATCCAATGATTCTATCTCTAAAAAGCTATTAAGCTCATGATCCTTGATATATTACGATTGCACTAAATTCCTTATACGACGAGTAATCCTCTAAGGATAAATGTAATGAACGACGATAGTAATGATACTAAAGATGCTTATGAGCTTATATGTATATGTGCCTATGTATGGCTACTATGAAACCCCGAGCTTATATGGCCGGGTAGAATAGATATGTATATATATGTGTGTGTGTGTGTATATATATATATATATATATATATATATATATATATATATATATATATATATATATATATATAACCGCGCAGCCTTGGTAGGGATATGTATGACACCGAGCCTTGGTAGGGCCAGGTATGTGAAACATCGAACCTTCATGGTCGGGTATGCTATGTAAAGACCATGTATATGCAATGTATATGCTATGTAAATGCTATGTATATGATATCAATATGAGTACGAATATGCTAAGTATATGCAATATATGTGATACGTTTATGATATGACTATGAGTATGAATGGAAATATGACTATGAACATGAAAATGGATACGAAATGTAAATGAGTACGGATACGACTACGGGTACGGATATGGATGTATGTACACGGATATGCAATAGAAATGGAATGTCCCTATGAAAAGCAAGTAAGTGTTATGACGATGATACTATTATCTCCCATCCTATGTTATTTCATATGTTGTCGATTATACTTTCATATTGATGTTGATCATGCTTTACATACTCAGTACATTCTTCGTACTGACGTCCTTTTGTTTGTGGACGTTGCGTCATGCCTGCAGGTGGCCAGGGAGACAGACTTGATCCATAGCTTTATTATCCAGGGACTACATAGTGGAGCTCCATTTCATTCGGAGCTATAGCTTTTGGTACTTATTCTTTTGTGTACATAATTATGGGCACGGCGGGGTCCTGTCCCGCCTATATGATATGATATACTCTCCTTAGAGGCTCGTAGACATGTGTATATGGTTAGATGTGTTTGGCCTTGTCGGCCTATATTTTGGATATTATTATGTTAGCCTCGTCGGCTTATGTACATTGATATGGGCATAGTTGCTAATGATGATATAAATATATTGTTGCCCAATGGGATTAGTATGATTGATGAATGAAAAGTATGATTTATCTATGTGGCTCACCTAGATGTAATGTGAAAGTATGTTAAGAGGTGCCCGGGTGGGTTAGCACGGGGTGTCCGTCGCGGCCCTCCGGTTGGGTCGTGACAATTTTGAACCTGGACCGATCGATGACTACACATCAAGAGAACAAATAGTGAGAATACCTGTGACCACAACATCTGAGACTCCAGCCAACTCCCTACGAGCCAAATCACGAAGTAGAGCTTTCTTTGTACTAAACGACCCCGAAAAGATAAAAATACATCTTCACCCAAATAAGAATAAAATATCCCTCACGGGGATTTCTAACAACTAGAACGCTCGAGTCTCAACACGAATAAGGGGGTTTCTACCTTCATCTCACTTTCCCAAGAGTTAGATACTCAAAAGGCTCAACACGTATATGCTTTGACTAGGAAGCGCACAATATATCAATCTAGATAATATACTCCGACAAGAAGGCTAATTCAACAACACATGATTCAAGCTTAACTTACCTCATGCCAAAACTGAAATAACAAATTAAAGCCTAAATCAACTACATCATCCTCTTAAATCATTATTCCTGACGGTTGTTTTTGAGTTTCAAGCCTAAACTAAAGTTCTTCCACTAAACATCAAAATAGTACAGATCTTTTAACCCAATAAGAATATAACCTCAATGTACGATAATTCTTAATTCACTACAAGAGACCCTCAATTGTTCCCTTCACCCTAACCTCCAGTACTTGAAACATATCACACCTTAATTATTCCTTTCAGCCTAACAAGATTTCGGCAGAGTTCTCCCTGTAACAAGGACTACTTTTGTTTCTATACCTGTCTCAATTTATCAACAACCAAACCCTACAACAACCATATATACCAAATACCTACAAAACAATTTCAGTGACTCTGTACGATCCATCAAATTACGCATCAGAACAATGTGCACTCCATAACGCCATTGTTCACTTAGTTAACATCTGCAACACGAGTTAAAGCTATCTCCATAAAACATGAGTAACCAACACGTCAGAATGATCCTAAAGGAAGTTCAAGCTCCATAGCACAATCTAGAATCAAGAAGAATGAGAAACACCTATTAATGTCCTGGTAGTCTTTCCATCATGCAGGTGATCCGGCTGCACAAGGAAGACTCCACTAGACACAGCTCTACAGCCACAAACAACTCCCAGGACATAACTAAACCTAGGCTCTAATACCAAGCTTGTCACGCCCCAAAACCCACCATAGACGTGATCAGCATCCGACGTCATGAACAACATCGAAAGAACCTAAAAGATGCAACAACAATATTTGAACCCGCCAGGTTCAATCGCCTCCAACAGTTTATAAAATAAATGCAACAAATCATGAATATATGAATTAAATCAGCGGAAGTCTTTATTCATCAAATACTTAGTCAAACATAATAACGTGCCCGAGAGTTAATCAATAACTCAACAACTACCCACAAGAATGTATACTATGGAGCTTCTAAGATAAAGGAATAATAGTTTGACTCGTCGGGACGCAGCCCCAAAAACTAATAATGAATAAATAAATAAATAGTGTGTCCCGAGAATGAACGTGTGGGCTCACCAAATCAGCAGCAACAACAAGTCCTTCCTAAGCGCCTGAAGTATCAAGAACCTGCTCTTCTCCGTTACCTAACATACCATCAAAACAACAATGGTATGCCTGAGTACTTCGTACTCAGTGAGTGCCTCGGGGACAACAAGTAATACAAAAATAGAGTACAATAATACGTAAAGAAGTCAGTTCTGAAAATCGTATGAAATCAGTGTAAAAACAGTTATTCAACTGGTGTATCTCAATAAGCATTATCAAAACCGATTAGGAAGCCTCTTGTCAATTACAACTTTCAAATATGCCTTTTAAATTGATCAAGATTGTCAACAACAGTTCCATTAAAAGATAGGAATATCACACTTGCCAATATAGGCCCAAAAATCAATCATAACAAAAGGATGACCTTTTGAGGTTCCCTAATCACAGGAGCGCATCACACCGGAAAATGAAATTCAACGGTGGCTATCCTTCCTCCCGAATAGCTAGGCATAATCACACCCTAGGTACCGAACCCGAAAGTGGCCAATCTTCCTCCAAATGGCTAGGCATTATCACACTAGGATCCATAATGGCTACCCTTCCTCCCGAGTAGCTAGGCCAAACACAATAAAAAAATTCATAGCATAGAAGCCGATTCACAATTTGTCTCAAAGTAGTCACACCATCAATTAGCATTAAAATTCATTATGCCATATCGTAAAGATAAACCATTTCAAAATACGTCTTGAAAACTTTTACACTTCTTTAACCGAGATTTCAATGTCATAGTTCAATATGAAAACATTATTACCAACCCTTAGCCATCCTTATTGACCATCTCTTATGGAAGAAAACGATTATGATTTCATATACGTATATAGAGGATAATACAATCAAGGTTTAATGTGGGTTTGTCCCCTCACGCATATCAACCACAATCAAAGCATGAAATAGAGTTCAAAAGCCTAAAAAGTTCACCTTTTTATTCAATAAAGAACTTTCAAAAGGAGATATACATTCAAAACAAGGTTTCCAAAAAGATACATATGTTCGAAGAAGGTTTTCAAAAGAGGCATACCTTAATTCCCGCTCAAGCGTACTTCCCACAATCCAACAATTATTCTACAATAGTTTTAGATATGAGAGATTATAACTCTAACCTATTTCCACCCATAAACCCTTCTTACCAATGAAAGCTAGGGTTTTCATGACTAGAACGTGTTCTTTAATACTTCATGAATCAATCATGGATTCTAATCCCATAGGATAACCTACGCTAGTCTAAACCCCTTTAATAACATTAGAAAAATCAAGGATCATACCTTTTTGAAGGAATCTCAAAGTCTCCAACGTCCCTTTCTTCTTCTCTTTCTTGAGTTTCAAGAATCTAGGGTTTTTAGAAGATGAACTAGTGTTAATTTGATGCTAGATTGATGAATGATGGGAATTGATCAAGAACTTACATTATATGTTTTGGGGAAACCCTAGGGCTATTTCCTCTCAAAAATTCAGCCAAAACGAAATGGGAATGAATATAACGACGTTAGGCTTTTATAAATTTCGGGAAAAGTCGGTCCAGGCATAAATTGGCCTAGTGTGTTGCCTGGGGCGTCACCCAGGGTGGCATACATAGTGTATCCATTTCGACGACGTTAATATTTTGAGTTTTCTGAATATTTGGCCTGGGGCGTCGCGCACGCCTAATTTTTACACTACATAGACAATGTTCAGTAAAATAGGCATAACTCCTAGAACAGAGCTTTGTTGGAGCTGGGGAACCTACCATTGGAAAGGTATTTCAAAGATCTACCACTTTCATTAAGGAAGTTTTCCTAAATTCTTAACCCATTTTCACGAAACTGGCTTAGAAATTAGACCTACTGAAATTTAGACAAGTTTGAGAACTCTTACGAAGTTCACTATTTGGGTTGACTTCAAAACGATTGCTTATCACCCAAATTCATCCCGAATGGATTAATATAGCTAAAATATCATCTTATTACTAGTTTTACACTTTTACACCTAGCTCGAATTTACAGGTTGTTACATTCATAGTGATCGTTTTTAATATCATGAACTCAGTACGTAATCATTATAGACTTGTGTATTGACATCGCATGAGTCTCAGTCAGTGTATAATCAGATATTGGCTTAAGTTCCATAATCAGAAATAGTTATCATGCTATCAGCTATAGCCCAGTCTCGGTCTTGTAAATTATTTAATGTTGAACACCTGTATCTTTATTTTTGGGCCCTAGGACACAGTTTATGCATACGTATTGCTTGGGCCTGAGGCCATATTTTTGTGCACATTTATTTGGGCCCTAGGCCATAGTTTATATTTATAGTTATACAGGTGATTCTTCATTCAGAACATGGAGTACTTCAGATTATTACCTTCCTGTTTAGTTCAGTTTCAGTTTCAGTACTTATATCTCTTCTTTCAGTTGCTTCACATACCAGTACAATTCAAATGTGCTGATGTCCATTTTTATTATTTAGGGGCCTTCATCTCGTGATGCAGGCAATAACTTACAGGTTGACGACCCAGCTAGCTAGGACTTGCTCGTATCCCATTGCTCGCGAGTCTCGGTTCTTCGGGTGTTATCCTCGCATTTTCGCCTTTTCTAGTTTTAGACAGCCATCTTTCAGTATTCATTAGAGATTGCATAGACATAGTTCAGTCAGTCAGATATTAGCAGACTTTCATGTGTTAGCCTTGATGGAATTTATTTTAGATGTTTTAGACTTAAACAGTGTTTCATTTCAGCCAGACTTTTTAGTAGATCAGCATGTGTTTGTCTTATTTCCTTATTTTAGCATGTTTTAATATCACATATTGATTCATCCAGCCTATGGGTTCGCTCGATCACATACAGTTAGGTACCAAATGTCGTGTTACGCCTAGGCCGTGGTTCGGGGCATGACAAAGCTTGGTATCAGAGCACTAGGTTCAAGTGTCTTAGGGAGTCTATGAAGCCGTTTCTAGTGGGGTAGCCTTTATATGTGTGAGGGCCCCACACATATAAACAATTGACCACCAAAACATTCAGGATTTGTTTCACTTCTTTCATACTCTAGTTCGTGCAGTTAGAACGGTACTTTTAGAAATTCTTCTAACTCGTACGAATTACGTATTTCAGAAATGGCTCCGAAAAGAAAGTACAATAAGAGGAATACAGCGACTAGCTAGAGGGCTACCGCTGATACAGCTACAGAAGAGAACACTGTGCTCGGACGGCATGCTACCGCTATACCTCCCAACGCTTTGGACGTCGATGTTAGAGGAGCTATTCAGCTGCTCCCTCAGATTTTGGAAAACCAGGCCCAGCGACAAGAAACGTCCCCTAGCCTAGGTGCTAGTAGTCTGTCTAACAGTTCTAGGACTCAAGAGTTTCTGCGGATGAAGCCGCCGGTGTTCAAAGGTCTAAGAAGGATGAGGACCCGCAGAATTTCATTGATGGACTCCAGAAAGTATTTCGAGTGATGCATGCTACTAATACAGAGGCAGCGGAATTTGGAGCTTTTCAGCTGCAAGATGTGGCCCAGATTTGGTATGAGACATGGGAACAGTCCTGAGGGGAGGATGCACTTCCTGCTACTTCGGATGAATTTGCATACGCTTTCATTGAGCACTTCATGCCAATCGAATTCAGGGAAGCAAAGGCTAATGAGTTTGAGAACCTAAGGCAGAATGACATGGCTGTTCAGGATTACTATCTCAAATTTATGTCATTATCCAGACATGCTCCTCACATGGTTCCGGATATGAGGGCCATGGTTTGAAGGTCTGTGCTTGGGCTTAAACGTGAATTGCATAGGGATGCCAATACAGCCGCTCAGAACGATAAGATGAGTATTTCCAAGATACTGGCATTTGTGTAAGGTAACGAGACTAGGTTGAAAGAAGAAGAAGCCCTGCAGAAACAGAAAGATAGGGAATTCAACAAAAGAGCCAAGTCTGCTGGCAACTTCAGTCAGGGAGGATCTCAAAGAGGTGGGAACCACCAGTTCTTTAAGAGTACGTCATCAGGACCTGCTCCCTCTACACCTAGTGCTCCATCTCAGAGGTCCAAGTTTAATCAGAAAGGCCAAAACTTCAGAACAGCAAACTCACAGTCACATATCAGTGTGACCGACCGTGGTTTCCAACACCCTACTTATAACATTTGTGGTAAGAAGCACTTAAGAGTATGTCATTCGGGCATGGATGGTTGTTTTTGGTATGGTCAGCCAGGTCACTTTCTGCGAGATTGTCCGTCAGCAAGACAGAATACCGGAGGTAACGTAGCTCACTCCACCAATTCAGCAGCTTCTCAAAATTCTCAAGCCCAGCAGGGGTGTAGGGCAGCAAAGTCTGGAAATACGGGCGGTGGTCAGAACTATCTGTATGCACTATCAGGACATCAGGATACAGAGACCCGTGGAGATGTTGTCACAGGTATGCTAACAGTCTTCACCTTCGATGTTTTTGCTTTTATGGACCCAGGATCCATTCTATCTTATGTAAACCCTTATATTGCCAAGAAACTTAGGATAGAACCCGAATAGTTGCGTGAACCCTTTGAAGTAGCCACACCAGTTGGGGAATCAGTTATAGCTAGACGTATTTATAGGGGTTGTCTAGTGTTAGTCTACTACCGCAGTACCATAGCAGACTTAATAGAATTAGAGATGGTAGACTTTGATGTAATCATGGGTATGGATTGGTTAGAGTCCTATTATGCCTCAGTGGGTTGTAGAACCAAAACAGTAACCTTTGATTTTCCTGATGAACTTATGGAATGGAAGGGTAATTCAGCAGTACCTAGGGGTAGATTTATTTCCTATCTTAGAGCCGTAAAAGATGATTTTCAAAGGGTATATTTACCACTTAGTTCGAGTCCGAAATACAGATGCCCAGCCTCCGACTCTCAAGTCACTACCAGTTGTCAGTGAGTTTCCATAAGTCTTTCTACATGATCTACCCGGAGTTCCTCCCGATAGGGAAATTGACTTTGGGATTGAGCTACTTCCTGGCACTAAGCCGATATCTATTCCGTCGTATAGAATGGCCCCAGCAGAATTGAAAGAGTTAAAAGTTCAGTTGAAAGATCTTCTTGACAAGGGATTTATAAGGCCAAGTGTCTCACCTTGGGGCGCACCGGTCTTGTTTGTCCGAAAGAAGGATGGATCCTTGCGTATGTGTATAGATTATCGCCAGTTGAACAAGGTCAATATTAAGAATAAGTACCCTCTTCCCATAATTGATGATCTATTTGACCAACTTCAGGTGCTCAGTGTTACTCCAAGATTGACCTCAGATCAGGCTACCATTAGTTAAAGGTTAAGGAAGTTGATGTTCCTAAAATTGCTTTCAGAACCGGCTATGGCCATTTTGAATTTATTGTTATATCGTTTGGGTTGACGAATGCACCAGCAGCCTTCATGGACCTTATGAACAGAGTCATAAAGCTTTATCTAGACTTATTTTTCATTGTGTTTATTGATGACATATTGGTGTATTCCCGTAGTGAGGCTGATCATGCAGAACATCTTAGAATAGTGTTGTAGACACTTAAGAATCACGAACTTTTTGCTAAATTCTCCAAGTGTGAGTTTTGGCTAAAGTCGATGGCATTCTTAGGCCATGTGATTTCAAGCGAAGGTGTTAAAGCTGATTTTCAGAAAATTGAGGCTATTAAGAATTGGCCCAGACCCACCTCAGCATCAGATATCAGAAGTTTCTTGGGTTTGGCATGCTATTACAGGCGTTTTGTTGAGGGATTTTGCTCCATCTCAGCTCCGTTAACTAGGTTAACTCAGAACAAGGTCAAATTTCAATGGTCAGATACATGTGAACAGAGTTTCGAAGAGTTAAAGAAAAGATTGACTTCTGCTCTAGTTTTGACGCTACCGTGTAAGGAACCGAAGGATTCGTAGTATATTGTAATGCTTCGAGAATTGGCCTCGGATGTGTTTTAAGGCAGCATGATAAAGTTGTGGCTTATGCATCTAGACAACTTAAGGCTCATGAAAAGAATTATCCGACTCATGATATAGAATTGGCAGATGTGGTTTTTGCACTTAAGATATGGCGTCACTACTTGTATGGAGTGCATGTGGATATTTTCACCGATCATAAAATCATGCAGTATATTTTCAAGCAAAGAGAGTTGAATCTTAGGCAGAGAAGATGGCTCGAATTGCTTAAGGACTATGATGTGGATAATCTCTATCATCCAGGGAAGGCGAATGTAGTGGCCGATGCTCTTAGTTGGCGTTCCATGGGAAGTTTAACTCACATTGATATAGATAAGAGAGTTATGATCAAGGAAGTTCACTATTTGGCCAATCTTGGAGTTTGACTTTTGGACTCCGAGGATGGTGGTGTGGTTGTTCAGAATAGAGCTCTTTCCTCCTTAGTTGTTGAAGTTAAGGAGAAGCAGTATAAGGATCCCTACTTGTTGCAGCTGAAAGAGGTGATTCACAAGCATAAGACGATGGCTTTTGAACAAGGGAGAGATGACGGTACCTTGAGGTACCAAGGTAGATTATGCGTTCCAAATGTAGATGGGCTCAGCGAGCGAATTATGTTAGAAGCCCACCATTTTAGGTATTCCATTCACCCAGGTTCCACAAAAATATATCATGATCTTAAGGAGATTTATTGGTGGAACGATATGAAAAGGAATATAGCAGATTTTGTGGCTAAGTTTCCAAATTATCAGCAAGGGAAAGCCAAACACCAGAGGCCGAATAGCTTGGCTCAGAATATTAATATTCCCGTTTGGAAGTGGGAGATGATAAATATGAATTACATAACCAGTCTACCTTGTACAGTGGACCGACTTACGAAGTCAACGCATTTTTTGCCAGTCAAGACAACAGGTTCAGTGGAGGACTATGCCAAGTTGTATATCCGTGAAATTGTCAGACTTCATGGGACTCCAGTGTCCATTATTTCAGATCGTGATGCCCAGTTCACAGCAAATTTTTGGAGATCCTTTCAGAAAGAATTGGGGTACCAAGGTTAATCTTAGCACAGCTTTTCATCCTCAGACAGATGGCCAGGCAGAGCTTACTATTCAGACCCTTGAGGATATGTTGAGGGCATGTGTCCTTGATTTCAAAGGTAATTAGGATGATCACTTACCTCTTATTGAGTTTGCTTACAATAACAGTCATCATGCTAGTATTGGAATGGCACTGCATGAAGCTTTGTATGGGCGCAGATATAGATCACCGATTGGTTGGTTTGAAGTTGGTGAAGCAGAAATGTTGGGACCAGATTTGGTCTATCAGGCTATGGAGAAAGTCAAGTTGATTCAGGAGCGGTTGAAAACGGCTCAGAGCCGCCAAAAGTCTTACACAGATGTGAGACGAAGAGACTTAGAGTTTCAAGTTAATGATTGGGTGTTTCTTAAGGTCTCACCTATGAAGGGTGTCATGAGATTTGGAAAGAAGGGGAAGCTTAGTCCCCGCTATATTGGACCATACAGAATCCTGCAAAGGGTTGGTCAAGTGGCTTATGAGCTTGAGTTGCCGCAAGACTTAGTTGCTGTGCACCCAGTATTTCATGGGTCCATGTTGAGAAAGTGTGTGGGATACCCCTCGTTGGTTGTCCCGACTGATAGCATAACAATCAATGATAGTTTATGAAAAAGTCCCAGTGAAAATCCTTGATCGTCAGGTTCGCAAGTTGAAAGTGAAAGAAGTTGCTTCAGTGAAAGTCCTTTGGAGGAGTCAGAAATTTGAGGAGGCTATGTGGGAAGCCGAAGAGGACATGAAGTCTAGATATCCCCATCTCTTTGAAGAGTCAGTAGAAAGCGTTAAAGGTAATTTATCTTCCTATTTATATTTCCTTTCATGGTTTCCCTGTTTCCAATATTCGCCCGCTTAGTAGTTACTCACCGCAAAGATTCATTCCGCCCGCCCCGTAGTTATTTAGCTTTAGCAAGCTAATTAGTTTAGTATCCCTTTCGGTTCAGTTTTCATGTGCTCATGTCAGTTAGTGTATACATGTCTCCTAGTCACTCATTACCAGAATCCATCATTCGAGGACGAATGATCCCAAGGGGGAGATATTATAACACCTCAGACCTTTAACTTAAGCTTTGACCATGATTCTAGACTTAGAAATATCAGACAGAAGTGTTGGAGCTGGAAATTAGAATTTGCAGGTAAAGTGCGGGCCGTACTTCAAAGTATGGGCCGTACTTTAAAGAATGGGATCCAAGTGCGGGACGCACTTGGATGGACGGGACGTACTTATGTCCCGTACTTCGCTAGGAAAATTTGTTACTCACTAGAATTTGACATTCCAGATACGGCCCACAAGGTGCGGCCCGTACTTCGAATACGGGACGTACTTAGCGCCGTACTTCGTCCGCTTCAGTGAACAGTATAAATACGCAGACTCAGTTTTATTTTCTTAGTTTCAAGTTCCTGAACCCTAGAACGACCTGCTCTCATTCTCCATCACCAAGAACACTAAGGTAAGCAATCCTAGCCTATTCCAAATGGATTCTAACATATATCTATGAACATTAAGCAAGAATTCATTGTTCTTAACCTAGGGTTTCAAGAAAACCCATATAAGGGTTCAAGACTTAGGCTTTTGGGATTCTTCTCAAAGTTCAAACCTTTCTTGCAAATTTTGGAGCATATACAGGTATGTGAGGCTAACTATCTACGTTAGGGAATGTTTATGATTCTCCCTATGCCTTATTCTACATGCTTATCAATAATTTGACTCAGAATACAGTTTAGCCCTAGTTTCTTGAATAGTTGTAGAACTGCTATCTTCTAGGGTTATAGTTTCATAATTCGTTCATAGTGATCATTTTGAATATCATGAACTCAGTACGTAATCATTATAGACTTGTGTATTGACATCGCATGAGTCTCAGTCAGGATATAATCAGATATTGGCTTAAGTTCCATAATCAGGAACAGTTACCATGCTATCAACTATAGCCCAATCTTAGTCCTGTAAATTATTTAATGTTGAACACCCGTATCTTTATTTTTGGGCCCTAGGCCACAGTTTATGCATACGTATTGATTGGACCTGAGGCCACAGTTTATATTTATAGTTATACAGGTGATTCTTCATTCAGAACAGGGAGTACTTCAGATCCTTACCTTCCTATTTAGTTCAGTTTCAGTTTCAGTTTCAGTACTTATATCTCTTCTTTCAGTTGCTTTACATACCAGTACAATTTAAATATGTTGATGTCCCTTTTTATTACTTGAGGGCCTGCATCGAGATGACTTACGGGTTGACGACCCAGCTAGCTAAGACTTACTCGTATCAGCTGCTTGGTGAGCCCCGCTTCTTCCGGGGTGTTATCCTGCTTTCAGTCTTTCCAGTTTTACACAGTCATCTTTCAGTACTCATTAGAAGCTTCATAGATATAGTTCAGTCAGTCAGATATTAGCAGACTTTCAAGTGTTAGCCATGATGGCATTTATTTCAGATGTTTTAGACTTAAACAGTATTTTCGCATTTTATATATTTCAGCCAAACTTTTTCGTAGATCAGTATGTGTTAGTCTTATTTTCTTATTTTAGCATGTTTTGATATCACATGTTGATTCAGCCAGCCTATGGGTTCCCTCGGTCACATGCAGTTAGGCACCGAGTGCCTTGTTATGCCTAGGCCATAGTTCAGGGTGTGACAAAGGGTTAGGCCAGCACTTGCTGTAGCTCCCCGCTTCTTGGGTGTGCCAGTTCCTAACTTTGCTTCACCCCCAGCTACTCGGCCCATGATATCCGTGGAAGAACACAAGATGTTTGATCGATTTGGGAAGATGGATCCTCCTGAGTATGATGGACACCCCGAGGATGACGCTTATAAGTTCTTGACCAACTGTCATAAGAGGTTGCACAACCTCGGGTTAATGGAGTCTCGTGGAGTGGACTACACCACTTTTCAGATGATTGGACCTGCCAAGCAGTAGTAGAGGTCATTTGTTGAGACTGGACCAGCAGGGTCCCCTCCTTTCACTTAGGCTTTATTTACTCAGGCATTCTTAGAGAAGTGCGTACCTCATAGTATGAGAGAGAGGAGGAGGGGTTACGCCAAAGGCATATGACTGTGACAAAGTACGAGACCTAGTTTTATGCATTGTCTCTCCATGCCTTGATTCTTTTTGATGAGGTTGAGAGGTGAGAAGATTCACCAATAGGTTGATTTGCCCTCTTCATTTGATTGCAGTACAGATGGCTGCCACATGGTCTTCTTTCTAGTAGATAGTGGATGCGTTTCAAGAGTCCGAGTTTATTAGGTATGAGGATAATAAGGGAGTGGGTGGCCAAGAGGCCCTGCTTTGCTACTTGTCTTGGTACCTCATCTAGAGGTAGGGGACATCATAGTGGGAGTCATTACCGTCAGTCCAACACGCTAATTTATGCAGCTAGGCCAGTATCAGAGTGAGGTCAATCCGTGCGTACTTCTTAAGGTTCGGGGCAGTTGTCCCAGAGTTCTTATAGTCCATCTAGTCGTGGTGGACATTCGGGCACCAGTTCTTCTCAGCAACCCGTGGTTCACAAGGCATGTTTTGACTGTGGTAACTCTGGACATTTCAAGAGGGATTTCCTAAACTTAGGCTAGGTGGTCAGCATCAGAGTTCTCAGAGTCTCGCACCTAGGGCAGCAGCACAGCCGATTAGAGGTGGTTCTCAGGTATGTAGACGTGGTACTTATCCGGGTTGAGGTAGTGGCCATGAGGGTACTTAGACTTTGGGTGATCGTGCTTATTTTTATGCTTTTCTGGGCAGACATAAGGCAGAGGCCTCCGATGTGGTCATTACATGTATTATTTTAGTTTGCCAACATTCCACCACAGTATTATTTGATCCATGCTCTACCTATTTTTATGTGTCTGCCTATTTTGCTTCGAGTTTGGATATGATGTATGATTCCCTTGGCTTGCCTGTTCATTTTTCTACACATATCGGGAATTTTGTAGTAGTAGACCAAGTATATAAATGTTGTGTAGTTACCTTGATGGAGTATGACACCTATGTATATTTGGAAGTCTTGGATATAGTAGATTTTGATGCTACTCTTGGGATGGATTGGTTCTCTCCATATCATGTAATTTTGGACTATCATGCCAAGACAGTTACTTTAGCTATGTCAGGTATTCCTCGATTGGAGTGGAAAGGTGCTCTTAGTCAGTATCCGAAGAGGGTTATATCGTTTCTTAAGGCTCAAAGGATGGTGGAGAAGGGGTGTCTCTCCTACTTGGCGTATATTCGAGATACTAGTTCGGAGACTCCTTCATTAAAGTCAGTTCCGGTAGTGAGAGAGTTTCTAGAATTGTTTCCGACAAATCTTCCAAGTGTTCCGCCGATCGTGACATCGATTTCTGTATTGACTGGGAGTGGGGTACTCAGCCCATTTCTATCCCACTATATAGGATGGCACCGACCGAGTTAAAGGAATCAAAGGAGTAATTGTAAAATTTGTTGAGCAAAGAGTTCATTTGTAATTAGGCCGTTTTAGCACTTTTAACCATTTTACCCCTTTTGACCTTCCCCGCAGCTTTGTTAGAGTGTATTTGACTTAGGAGAAAGGGTGACATAATTTTCGAGGCAATCGTATGTGATTTGAGTGAGAAAATGAGAGTTTTTGCATTTCATAAGTATTGGGCTGACTAAAGTCAAGATCAAGGGAAATTGTGTCATTTTGGGAACTTCGTCGGTTCCATTAGCTCCGGAATATCGAATATAGGCTGGTTGTGTATTTGGTTCAGTTCCCGAGAGTCTTGGGGGCATTTTGGTCATTTGGCTGGAAAGTTATTTTTTGGCCATTCGGGGTTGACTTGGTCAACGAGACTTCTTTTGGAAATTTTGAGTGCGTGACTGAGTTCGTAGCTCATTTTTACATGTGTCTGCATATTTAGTTTGTATCGGGGAGGTTCCGAGAGAGTCTCGGGATTTCGGGGTATGAGAGTAAAAAATGACATTTTGCTAGTTCTGGTGTATGCGCAGGAGCGAAGTTGGTTCCGCCCCTACGGATGCGCTCCAGCGAGAGGAGGCCCCCAAGAGTAAGGATCTGTTGACTTAGCCTTGGCTCATTTCTGCAAAGATTCTCCCGCAGAAGCGAGGTAGCCACTGAGAAGGAAGTCTCGCAGCAGCGAACCTGAGATATTTTGTAAGGGTTGCGCCTCAGCGAGGTATTGTCTGCCGATACGAGTGCACAGGTGCCAGCTTGAGTGCACAGGTGTTTGAATCGCTGAATAGAATGTGGTTTTTAATGTCTTCTTTCTTTAGCCTTTCATTTCAAAACCCTTAAGCTTGAGAACGATTTTGGAGGAGACTGACGAGATTTCAAGGAGAAACCATTGGGTAAGTCCTCTTAACTTGGTATTTTGATGATTTCTATGATTTAGACATATAATCCATGCTTAGAATGTTTAGATTAGAGAGGAAATTGAAGGGTTTTGGACCCTAATCTAAGAATTGGGGGTTTTGGTAATTGAGCATGAATTAGTGGTTATTAATGGATGGATTTTGGGTTATGAGTTATATTAAGTATGAGGAACATGATTCTAGGTTCAATTTACCGTTTTGCCCTTTTGGGTTCGGAATCTTAATTTTAGGGCTTAATTTGGGTTTGGATTAAAGAATGCTATTATGGGTATCAATGGATTCATATTACTCCCCAGAATGCTAATTAGACTATGTTGAAACTGTTTTCTAATAAAATTATGAAATTGACCTTTGGGGTTTGGAACGGGGTTCATGGGTTGACTTTTTGGACCCAAATCTTTTATAAGGTAATATAGGCGTCGTTTGTCTCGTATTCTTACGCTTAATCTGTATTTGAGTAGATTGGATCGTTCGGAAGCTCTACGGAAGGGCAAGGCTCTGCTGTGATTTGGCTGGACTTCTTACCAGGCATGTTGAGACTGTAAACTCTAACTTAAGCGTTGTGGTTGATAAATTGGACTAAATAAGAGGGTGTAACGGGGATAATAAGGGGGTCCCAATACTCGTGAGGTGACGAGCAATTGTATCGAGTACCGGTGACATGTATGGGAACTTGTGCAATTTAAATTGTATAGTTGGTATGAATGCCATATTTTGGGTACTAGCTGGTAGATAGTATGATCCTATGGATAAGTTAGTGGGGTATGAAGCCCGTATTTTCTGTCTCTTTGATTGTGTGTATGTCTTGTTTGTTATGTGCGGTACTCATCACTCCTAAATGCTCGTCGAAAAGTGGAAATGAAGCTAAGGTAATGACTTTATTGTGTAATCGGCTAAAGATAGGCCTTTACAGCTTATAATGAATAAAGATGAGATCTTTTATTGTATTTACTGGCTTCTTGTTATTGTGCATGTCATAATCATGCCTCATTTGGTATCCATGCATTATATTATTTGAGGATACATATGTGGATCCGATGGGAAATGCTCCCGAACGGAGTGATGATGTTATCTTGAGACATAACCATATTGTGTATAAGAGGTTAAAGGTGGAACCTTTGTGATTATGAGAACTTGAAAAAGGGAATCTTATGTGTATTCTGGCTTCTTATTGTGATGCATGCCATATCCATGCTTATTATATATCTCATGCATACTTATCATGACTAAAAGGAGGGTTCTTTACTGTATGCATTGGTTTCATGTTGTTGAGCATATCATATTCATATTTATCATGGCATCTCATATGTATCGATGGTACTAGTGAAAGGTCCGAAGGGAAATGATTTCGGACGAAGTGATGATGATTATGAATCAATGGGCTAATTGACAGTGATATGAGCCTAAGGGGCAAAGATATGATAGGTGGAGACCGTGATTTGAAGATTTTTCAGAGCGATGGTATATGGACCTCACGAGTCTCCCATGGGTCACGATTCGTTGACATTCGAACATATGTATATCGGGTGATGGAAAGGACTTGCATTGCATTGCATGGTATTATATGCGTTTGCACTTTATATCATGTCATTTATCCAATCTCATTTGTTGTTATAGTGGTTTGAATAAGTTGATTGTCTATTATGCCTTGAATGTGGTTTGGATTGCCTTTTTCGGCTTGGGATGATTGACGGATTAAGGACTTAGGTACTTATTTGATTTCTTGATAAACCAAGGACTTAGTTGCTTATTCAGTTACCTGATGCACTGTTACACTCCGTATTTTTTTACGTTAAGTTTCTTCATGAGATGGTTGCCATAGTTTCGGAAGCGGAGTAATTTACAAGGATATGGGAAATTAGATATGCTCGTCTTAAGCATACGAGGGTTTAAATCCATGCTTAGTATGTGTTGAGAGGATTAAAGGTTGAACAAATCGACGAGAATATGTTTCAGGAAAAAGCTGGGTTTTATTGTTGGATAAACGGACCGTATAATTTTTACGGACTGTATATCCGGCTGGCCCCCACCGTAAATTGGTTCCAGAAGGGGTGAGCCACTGATTGGATTTTACGGTCCAATTATACGGACCGTATAATTTTTACGGTCCGTAAAAGTGGATTGTAAATCTAAGTCTGTGCCAAAAAAAATTTATGATATATTTCCGACCCTTGTTCATTTTAACATTTCCCTAAGTCCATGAAAGATCTAGAACTCTCTTCTATATATATCTAACCAGCCCCAAGTGAAATCAAAGATTAAAGGGCAAAAACCAAGAGATTCAAGTGTTGGAAGGTTCACTAGGGTTTGTAGAGTCCAAGTATTCCTTTGGTGTTGAAGTTGGAGGTTTCATTCTAGTGGAATAATTTGATCCAAAGCTTGCTCTTATGTGATTAAGGAAAGTTTTCACATCTATTGCATGTTGTTGAGGTTGTTTGATTGTTATACAATTTGATTGAAGGAGGACAATGAAAAAGAGAGTTCATCTATGAATTTGATAGTATTTTGAGCCATAAACTAACTTGAGTTATAATTTTTGACATGTTATGAATATAATCTTGTAATTAAGAGTAATAATGATGATGAGGAAGTAGTTTGTACAAGTGTATAAGGGGTTGTGTTGAAGTTGTTGTTATTGATTGATTATGAAAAGGAGTTTTGGGATTGAATGAAACATAACTTGAATGTAATCTCTTGAGTATAGCATTTTTGATGTTGTTATTGTTGTTTGGGAATTTATTTGGAATTTGGTGAAAGTAGATAAAATACGGGAAGTGCTGCCCAAATTCCTCTAGCTCACTAATTACTTTAGTTTGAGCTTATGAGTGTTCGCAAGACTTAACTCTAGTATGAATCCTCTTGAATGTATATTTGCAAGCTTAGGAGGAGAAACGATAAGTAGTTAAGGAGATGAAAAGGTATGTTAAGGTTGTCCCTTTCTTTCTTACGGCATGATCCTTTGATACAAACCGATTCACATGATATCCACAATGTCCTTATTTTTGTAAAAATGCTATAAGCTTATGGATCTTGAGATTCTTATGATATTGTTGATAATTGTCCCATGATCATTGATCTTATCTTATGATTTTTGATCTCATCTTATGGTAGTTGGTCTTATTCATTGATGTTGATCTCGTCTTATGATTTTTGTTCTTTCAAGATGACATATGTTCATGATGATAGTCCAAAATGAAAATCAGAGGTTTACCGACCTTATGTCACTCCGATAAAGTTATAGCTTTTATTTGGGCTCTCATGCATGCTTTATATATATGTATGTATTTTCTCACATCACGCCACGCTATAGTCGGTCGGGTAAGCACGTAGATGTGCACACCACTGCAGTGGGCAGGTTATGATGTTACCCCGGACGAAGGATGCCCCGGACGTGGGATGATGATGATATAATGATAACACCGAGCCTAAATGGCCGGGCAGGATATTATATATACATGTATGTACGGAAATGTTTTTTTTTAAAAAGCTAAGCATGCATGACATCCGGCTTAAGAGGCATTCAGAGGTACAGATTGATCTCTTTATCTTGTGTTATCTTCATACTTTCATTATGTTTTTACTGATGCCTTACATGCTCGGTACATTATTCTTGCTGACGTCCTTTTGGTTTGTGGACGCTGCGTTCATACCCGCAGTTAGACAGGGAGACAGACCAGACCCCTAGGTTGCTTGATTAGCGATTGTACAGGAGCGCTCCATTTGTTCCGGAGCTACAGTTCAACTGGTACTATTCTTTTATGTATATGGGCATGGCGGGGTTTTGTCCCGTCCTTACGATGCTATGCACTCCATGTAGAGGCTCGTAGACAGATGTATATAGTTAGATGTCCTATAACCTCATCGGTTCATTTTTTTGTATATCATTTTTAGCAGCCTTGTCGGATTGCATTTATGGGCATAGTTGATGATAAGTATATAGAGGTGCATATATTTCTTGAACTCGTGTCCCTTGCAGATTACGGTATTTATGAGTTATTTTTGTGGTCCACCTAGAGATGAGTATGAGATGTATGTCAAGAGATGCTCGGTAGGTTAGCTCTGGGTGCCCGTCATGACCCTCTGGTTGGGTCGTGACAAAAGTGGTATCAGAGCAGTTCGTCCTAGGGTTTGTCTACGGGCCGTGTCCAGTAGGGTCTTGTTTATGGGTGTGAAGCGCACCACATTTATAAACAAAAGGTTGCGGGGCATTTAGGAATTATTGACCTTTCTTTCTCATCTTAGATCGTGGGATAGTGCCATGTTATAAGGATTTCTTTTTTCCTGACCGTGTGTTATGATTTCAGTGATGCCTGTGAAGAGAAAAGCTACAGTGCCCTAGAAGGGCAAGTCAGCGGCAGGAAGGAAAACTGAACAGGTGCCACTTACCGATGTAGAGGAGGACGAGTCCCAGAATGAGGTTCCATCTCGATCCTCCCATACTCGGCGCGCTCCAGATGAGCATAGAGGAGCCCCAGCTCCAGCTCCCGCACCCTCAGTTCCTCCACCGAATGCCTCAGGCCAATAGATGAGAGAGGCTATTCAGTTGTTGACCCAGTTAGTAGCCGCTCAGGCTCAGAGACAGGGCGCGGGTTATGGTGATAAGGCTGTTGGCACCAGAGTACGTGATTTCATTAATTTAGACCCTCCAAAATTCTTTGAGTCAAAACCAGATGAGGACCCGCAGAATTTTATAGATAGGATGTTAAGGACATTGCGGGTAATGCATGCTTCGGATGTTGAGTCGGTAGAGTTGGCCTCTTATATATTATGGGATGTTGTTGTTCATTGGTATAATACCTAGGCGTCTTCTAGAGGGGTAAATGCACCTCCACCCATGTGGAAGGAGTTTGTAGATGCTTTTCTCCGACACTATTTACCCCCAGAGATTCGACGGGCTAGAGCTGATAGGTTCCTGAACCTTAGACAGGGGAACATGAGTGCTCGGAGTATCGCTTCCGTTTTAATTCATTGGCTAGGTATACTCCAGCTCTGGTAGCTGGTATGGGAGATCGTGTCCACCGATTTTTGAGTGGGTTAGGGCCACATTTGATTGATGACTTCTTGACGGCCTCACATCAGTACGATATGGATATTTCTCATATTCAGGCCCACGCTCAGAATCTGGAGGAGCGACAGCAGCAGCGGAGGAATGAGCGTGAGTATGATAGGGGCTATAGTAAAATGGCCAGATCCTCAAGCGCTGCTAGTGAGTTCAAATGAGGTCAGAGGCAGCAGTATTCTAGGCACTTGGGCCATTCAGCGGCTAGTGCACATCTACGATTTGCAGGCCAGAGATTTGATCGACCTATTCATTCCGGACCAGGTCAGAGTTCCAGAGCCTTGGGGTTCTCAGTATAGGGGTGATTCAGGCCAGACAAAGTCATCTTTACCACGATGTACGCAGTGTGGTGAACTACATTCGAGACAGTGCTGCTTGGGTTCAGATGCTTGTTATGCATGCAGTCAGACAGGCCATATGATGTGTGACTGTCCATCGAGAGGTGGTAGATGTGTAGTACGATCTACAGGGTCCACAGTAGGCTCTTCATCATCTGTACGCCCTTTGGGGCAAAGCTCCCAAACATCAGCAGGCCGTGGAAGAGGTAGAGGGGGAGTGTCCAGTTCGAGCGGTCCTTAAAACTGCATTTATGCATTGGCTGGTCGGCAGGATCTCGAGTCTTCACCTGATGTGGTTACAGGTATCTTATCAATATCTTCTCATGATGTGTATGCATTGATTGATCTAGGGACTACATTGTCGTATGTTACTCCTTATATTACTGGTCGGTTTGGGGTGAAACCTGAGTCGATTAAACCCTTTGAGGTATCTACAACCGTTGGTGACCCAGTGATAGCTAGACGGGTGTATAGAAATTGTGTAGTTGTAGTCTGTGATCGTCATACCATGGCTGATTTTATTGAGCTAAATATGGTGAATTTTAATGTTATTATGGGTATGGATTGGTTGGCTTCTTGTTATGCCAATGTTGATTATAGAACGAAAATGGTTCGATTCCAGTCAGAAAAACCAGTTCTAGAGTGGAAGGGTAATACAGCGTCTCCGAGAGGTAGGTGTATTTCCTATCTCAAGGCAAGGAAGATGATTTCTAAAGGTTGCATTGATCATTTAGTCCAGGTTCAAGATATAGAAGCAAAGCCGCCGACTCTTCAGTCTGTCCCAGTAGTTAATGAGTTTCCGGATGTATTTCCGGAGGAGCTCCCAGGCCTTCCACCAGAACGGGAGATTGATTTTGCCATTGATGTGTTACAAAATACTAAGCCAATATCCATTCCTCCTTATAGAATGGCACGTGCAGAATTGAGGGAGTTGAAGGAGCAGCTGAAGGATTTGCTTCAGAAAGGCTTTATCAGGCCTACTTCGTCACCATGGGGAGCACCTGTGTTGTTTGTAAGAAAGAAAGATGGTTCGTTACGAATATGTATCGATTACAGACAGTTGAATAAGTTGACAATAAAGAATAAGTATCCACTTCCAAGAATTGATGATTTATTTGATCAGTTGCAGGGTGCCAAATGGTTCTCAAGATAGAGGGTGCCAAATGGTTCTCAAGATAGACTTAAGATCCGAGTATCACCAGGTGAGAGTCAGAGAGAAGGACATTCTAAAGACGGCCTTCAGAACTAGATATGGTCATTTCAAGTTTCGGGTAATGTCGTTCGGATTGACTAATGCACTGGCAGTATTCATGGACTTAATGAACAATGTATTCAGGCCTTTCTTAGATTTGTTTGTGATCGTGTTTATCAATGACATCCTAGTATATTCTCGATCCGAGGCTGAGCTTGCAGATCATTTACGTCTTTGTTCTTAGAGTTCTTCAGGCTCAGAATTTATATGCAAAGTTCTCAAAATATGAGTCCTGGTTGAATTCAAGGACTTTTCTGGGGCACATTATTTCAGTTGATGGTATTCTGGTGGATACCCAGAAGATTGAAGCTATGAAGACTTGACCGAGACCTACAACACCTACGGAAGTTCGTAGTTTTCTGGGCTTGGCAGGGCATTACAGAAGATTTGTACAAGGTTTTTCTTCTATTTCTGCACCACTGATGAAGCTAACTCAGAAATCAACTAAATTTCAATGGACGGATGCTTGTGAGAGCAATTTTTAGAAGTTGAAGAATAGATTGACTTCGGCCCCAGTTCTGACACTTCTAAAAGGATCGGAAGGCTATGTTATCTATTGTGATGCTTTAGGTGTTGGATTAGGTTGTGTATTGATGCAACACGGTAAGGTTATTGCTTACGCTTCAAGGCAGTTGCGGAAACACGAGAAAAACTACCGACCTATGATCTAGAGTTGGCTGCGGTGATTCATACATTGAAGATGTGGAGGCACTATTTGTATGACGTTCATGTTGATATCTATAAAGACCATAAGAGTCTCTAGTAAATTTTCAAGAAGAAAGAGTTGAATTTATGGCAAAGATGATAGTTGGAGCTATTGAAAAATTATGATGTTAGCATCTTGTATCATCCTAGAAAGGCGAACATAGTAGCCGATGCTCTTAGCCGTAGATCCATGGGTAGCTTATGTGATGTCTAGCCAGAGAAGAGGGAGTTAGCTCGTGAGCTTCAACATTTCGCTAACTTGGGAGTTCGATTATTAGACTCGGGCAATACGGGAGTTACTATTCAGGATTTAGCCGTTTCGTCTTTAGTAGTTGAGGTGAAAGAGCATTAGTATGAGGATCCCGTGTTAGCTCATTATAGAGATACATTCCCTCAGAAGAAAAAGTCACCATTTGAAATTTCTGCAGATGGAGTTCTCAGATATCGAGGCAGATTATCTGTTCCTGATGTTGCAGGGTTGCGTCACCAGATTTTGAGGGAAGCCCATTGTTCCCATTATTCTGTTCATCCGAGAACGACAAAGATATACCATGACATTAAGTAAATTTATTGGTGGGATGGAATAAAGAAAGACATAGCAGAGTTGTAGCCCAATGTCCTGATTGTCAGCAGGTAAAGATCGAGCATCAAAAGCCCGGTGGATTATTGCAAGCTATTGAGATTCTGACTTAGAAATGGGAAGTAATTAATATGAATTTCATTACAGGCTTGCCTTGTTCTCAGCATAAGTATGATTCCATTTGGGTAATAGTAGATAGACTTACAAAAGCAGCTCATTTTACACTTTTAATCGAACTCGTACTCATTTGAAGACTATGCAAAGCTTTATATCAAAGAGATAGTACGACTCCATGTGTTCCATTTCCATAATCTCAGACACAGAGGCGTGTTTACAGCTAACTTTTGGAAGTCCTTCCAGACAGGTTTGGGGACTCAGGAGAATCTTAGCACGGCATTTCACCCCCAGACTAATGGACAAGCTGAGCGTACTATTCAAACCCTCGAAGATATGTTAAGAGCATGTGTGTCAGACTTCGGAGGCAGCTAGGATGATCATTTGCTGCTTATCGAGTTTGCATACAACAATAACTATCATTCCAGTATTCAGATGGCCCCGCATGAAGCTTTATATGGGCGGAAGTATAGACCAACAATTGGATGGTTCGAAGTAGGTGAGGCTAAATTAGTAGGGCCATATTTGATCCAGCAAGCAGTAGATGGTCAAGCTTATTCAGGATCAGTTATTGGCCACTCAGAGTCGTCAGAAGTCTTATGCAGATAATCGCCGACGAGACTCAGAATTCCAAGTTGATGACTGGGTATTCCTGAAGGTGTCACCAATGAAAGGCATTATGAGATTTGGTAAGAAGGCTAAACTCAGTCCTCGGTATATTGGACCTTATAGAATTGTACACAAAATGGGCTGGGTGACCTATGAATTAGATCTACCTTCAGCTTTAGAATCAGTTTATCCGATTTTCCACGTATCAATGCGTCGTAAGTGTATTGGAGATCCTTCCAGAATTGTACTTGTAGATGATGTTCAGCTTACAAAGAAATTATCTTACGAAGAGGTTACCATTGCTGTCCTAGATAGGCAGGTTCAGAGATTGAGAACTAAAGATGTAGCTTCAGTCAAATTTCTCTGGAGAAACAGTAATAAGGAAGAAATGACTTGGGAAGCTGAAGAAGATATGAAGTCCACGTATCCACATTTGTTTCCTATTCCAAAAGAGATTCAGACAGAGATGCCATTGACTTCAGGTGTGTAATGTTCTCTTTTTATAGTTTCTAGGTCATGTTGGGCCATTGTTGTTACTGTTGTTGTTGCCCTATGAGGCGTTGGATATTTTGGGTTGTTATGGAAGGTTGATAGTGGTACGAGTACAGGGGAAACTCTGCCAAAATTTCTATAGGATTCCTGAGACGTTAACATTCGAGGACGAATGTTTCTAAGGAGGGAAGAATGTTACACTCCGTATTTTCGTACGTTAAGTTTCTTCATGAGATGGTTGCCATAGTTTTAGAAGTGGAGTTATTTACGAGGATATGGGAAATTAGATATGCTCATCTTAAGCATATGAGGGTTTAAATCCATGCTTAGTATGTGTTGAGAGGATTAAAGATTGAACAAATCGACGAGAATATATTTCAGGAAAAATCTGGGTTTTATGGTTGGATATACGGACCGTATATCTGGCTGATCCCCATCGTAAATTGGTTCCAGAAAGGGTGAGCCACTGATTGGATTTCACGGTCCAATTATACGGACCGTATAATTTTTACAATCCGTAAAAGTGGAACCTAAATCTAAGTCGGTGCCAGATTTTTTGATGATATATTTCCGACCCTTTTTTATTTTAGCTCATTTTAACATTTCCCTAAGTCCATAAAGATCTAGAACTCTCTTCTAAACATATCTAACCAACCCCAAGTGAAATCAAAGATTAAAGGGAAAAAACCAAGAGATTCAAGTGTTGGAAGGCTCACTAGGGTTTGTAGAGTCAGAGTATTCCTTTGGTGTTGAAGTTTTTTTTTTTATATGAATTTTTTTTATTACATAGGGGTGTTGGAAATGGGGGAGGGAATTACAATGTGGGGATTCGAACCCCCACCAACAAGGTAAAAGTTCATATAACCATCCAACTGAGCTACTAAGTCCATACGATGTTGAAGTTGGAGGTTTCATTCTAGTGGAATAATTTGATCCAAAGCTTTCTCTTGTGTGATTAAGGTAAGTTTTCACATCTATTGCATGTTGTTGAGGTTGTTTGATTGTTATACAATTTGATTGAAGGAGGACAATGAAAAAGAGAGTTCATCTATCAATTTGATAGTATTTTGAGCTATAAATTAACTTGAGTTATAATTTTTGACATGTTATGAATATAATCTTGTAATGAGGAGTAATAATGATGATGAGGAAGTGTTGTGTACAAGTGTATAAGGGGTTGTGTTGAAGTTGTTGTTATGGATTGATTATGAAAAGGAGTTTTGGGATTGAATGAAGCATAACTTAAATGTAATCTCTTGAGTATAGCATTGTTTATGTTGTTATTGTTGTTTGGGAATTGATTTGGAATTTGGTGAAAGTAGATAAAATAGGGGAAGTGCTGCCTAAATTCCACTAGCTCACTAATTACTTTAGGTTGAGCTTATGAGTGTTCACAAGACTTAACTCTAGTATGAATCCTCTTGAATGTAGATTTGCAAGCTTGGGAGGAGAAACAATAAGTAGTTAAGGAGACGAAAAGGTATGTTGAGGTTGTCCCTTTCTTTCTTACGTCATGATCCGTTGATACAAACCCATTCACATGATATCCATAATGTCCTTATTTTTTGTAAAAATGCTAGAAGTTTATGGATCTTGAGATTCTTATGATATTGTTGATAATTGTCCCATGATTATTGATCTTATCTTATGATTTTTTATCTCATCTTATAGTAGTTGGTCTTATTCAGCGATGTTGATCTCATCTTATGATTTTTGTTCTTTCAAGATGAGATATGTTCATGATGATAGTCCACAATAAAAATTAGAGGTTTACCGATCTTATGTCACTCTGATAGAGTTATAGCTTTTATTTGGGCTCTCATGCACGTTTTATATATATGTATGTATTTTCTCACACCCGGCACTATAGTTGGCGGGTAGGCACGTAGATGTGCACGCCTACCGGTGGACGGGTTATGATGTTACCCGATACGGTGATGCCGGACGTGGGATGATGATGATTTAATGATAACACCGAGACTAAATGGACGGGCAGGATATTATATATATATGTATGCACGAAAATGTTTTTTTTTAAAAGCTAAGAATGCATGACATCCGCCTTAAGAAGCACTCAGAGGTACAGATTGATCTCTTTATCTTATGTTATCTTCATACTTTCATTATGTTGTTACTCTTGCCTTACATGCTCGGTACATTATTCGTACTGACGTCCTTTTTATTTGTGGACGCTGCGTTCATGCCCGCGAGTAGACGGGGAGATGGACGGACCACAGAGGCTTATTCATCGGCTATTGTACGTGAGCGCTCCATTTGTTCGGAGCTACGGTGATTTCGCGGGTACTATTCTTTTGTGTATATATGGGCATGACGGGGTCCTGTCCCATCTTTATAATGCTATTCACTCCATGTAGAGGGTCGTAGATAGATGTATATAGTTAGATATCCTATAACCTCATCGGTTCATATTTTTGTATATCATTTTTTGCAGCCTTGTCGGCTTGTACTTACGGGCATAGTTGATGATAAGTATATAGAGATGCATATATTTCTTGGACTCGCGTCCCTCACAAATTACGGTATTTATGAGTTATTTTTGTTGTCCAACTAGATATGATTATGAGATGTATGTCAAGAGGTGCTCAGTAGGTTCAGGTGTCCGTCATGGCCCTCTGGTTGGGTCGTGACATGTACTTATGGATTAGATGCTTCACATAGGCTTAAACTGAGATTATTACAGCTTGATATATTATTATTATTATGGACTAATGGCGGTTAAGTGTGGAAGGAGTAATCGTAGGCCAACCCTCGTCTCCGTTTTCATTAGGGTCGGTCGACGATGCTGTTGAGTACATGTTGTTCCCCGTACTCACGCTACACTTGTTGCACTCTTTTTGTGTGCAGATTCTATTCCCGATACGAGTGGATTTCGAGACGTTGCTGACCGTTTTGAGGGTCATCTAGACGATTCGGGGCGAGCCATCAGTTGATCCAATGCACCGGATCTTCTTCAGTTATCTTTATTGCTGTCTTTTATTTCGGACAACTTATGTACTTTTCGGATGTATGCCTAGACTTATACTTCATTTAGTCGTTCTTGTACTAGTGACACTAGATTTGGGGATGGTTGTACCTCTATTATCGTGTTTTATGAAAATAAGGTTAACTAGTATTTGAAATAACTTGAATGATTTATTTTTCCACTTTAATTCCTTTATTAAATTGTTCTAGTGGGATGGCTTACTAACTTGGTAGGAGTTAGTGCCTTCACGACTTATGAAATTGGGTCGTGACATCATTCGACCTAGTGTTTCACCAAGGGGTGCTCCCCTGTTGTTAGTGAAGAAGTAGGATGGATTTATACTTATGTGCATTGAGTATCGGATGTTGAACAAGGTGTCTATCAAGAACAAGTATATGATTCCTCGCATTGATGACTGTTCGATCAGCTTCAAGGTGCTTCTATATTTTCTAAGTTTGATTTGAGATCTGGTTATCACCAATTCAAGATTAGGGCAGAGGATGTTCCTAAGACAGCTTTCCGAATGCGTTATGAGCATTGTAAGTTCTTGGTGATGTCATTTGGGTTGATTAATGCCCCTGCAACCTTCAGGAACTTGAAGAAAGGGGTTTCAGACCCTACCTGGATTAATTTGTCATTGTCGTCATCGATGATATCTTGATATACTCCCTTAGTAGGGAGGAGCACGAGCAGCATTTGAGGATTGTGCTTGGGATTCTGAAGGAAAAGCAGCTTCATGCCAAGTTTTTGAAGTGCGATTTCTGTCTTAGTTCGGTGGAATTCTTGGGGCACGTGGTGACTAAGGATGGTATTATGATAGATCCTAAAAATATTGAGGCGGTTCAGGATTGGATTAGACCCATTTCGATCACCGAGGTTCAGAGTTTTGTAGGTCTCGCGGGTTACTATCGGTGTTTTGTGGAGGAGTTTTTGTTAAATTTGCACGACATAAGTATCTGTACTAAAGTGTTCCGACTTTTCGCCTATGGACAGAACATGTTACCTAACCTGTTCTATAAACGTGTTTGCGGAATAAAAACAAACAGGAAGGTAAAAGACACATTATTTTATATGGAAACCACCCGACTCAAAAGGTGATAAAAACTACAACCTACAGACTTGTAGGATTTACCTCAAACTCCACTATAACTGAGCCAACTGCGAATTAAGTTACAAACTCAGCAACCTAATTCCTACTACAGCCTTGCTACCCAAACTCTAACTAGCAAGCTATCTTTAAGTATTAAACTCCTACTTAAAGTTACAATTGTTTGTATCTACTTTTATGCTTCTTAATAAGTTGACAAAGATACAACTCAATAGAGCTAACCTAATACAAGATTCTAGACTTAAGAACTTGAAAACATTATTAAGCAGATCAGCTCCTTCAATCCATCTTCTTGCACTAGGGACGCAAACTTCTTCGCTGAATATTCTGAATTCTCTCTTTGTGGGTGCGCAAACTTCTTCTTTGAAAGACCTGGGTATTTATAACATTATGATCCGCAGGTCGGTTGAACACAAAACCTTTTCCTAGTCGGTCAATGACACATACGTAGGGTTTGTGTTGTACGTGGATTCTTGCCTTGTTGAGCCTGCTTCTTTTCCTTGTAGAAGGCTTACTAATCCCTACAATTATGGCAAGGAATCTTTCATACTTGACCGCCAAGTTCTTTCCATAATTCTGCAAATCCTAGTTGCTATAGGACTTGCCCTGGAACATGTTCACGAACCTGTTTCATCGACCTGGTTCGTCTGTCTCTAAATCTCTGCACTGTCTGATATAGAACATGTTCATGGACCTGTTCCACCAATCTCTTTCATTCTTGATCTGTCGTTGAACTGCTTCTGAGATCTTACTTAGATGGAACATGTTGACACTGTAAGATCTGTGTCTGCAACTGGTCAACTCATATCTGATCACTCTAAGTTATTCCTCATATAATGTCTTCGCTTCTAGGTCATTCATCCACTGCACCTGATGACCTGTGATCATTCCTCCTTCTGCATATGATAACTCTTTGGTATAGAAATTATTTTGCATACATGTTCTATTTCTTCAATGAACTGCTTCTTTCACTGAGTCATCTTCTCTCCCTTTCTTTGCCTTGTTCAGTTGTCTTATTCATATATCATTCATACTATACACTGAACATCTCTGTGTTTGTCTGCTTGTCTGTATCTGATGGAACATGTTTGTGGACCTGATTCATGTGCATTGCTTGCAACTGTCTCTTGCGATAGATCAGGTCTTTGGACCAGTTTCATGTGCATTGGACTCTTGCTCATTCAGACATTGCACTTTATGTTTGGAACCTCTGCTTCCTTCATCCAGATGTCTAGTTCTGTTCAATCATTCTTGTGCTTTCTCATATGTATCTAGACCTGGTTTGTCTTACCAATCAATGTGATCTTTTGTCAATCATTGTTTGCCCGTTTGTCAATCATCAAACTCATATATGCATTACTCTGGCTAATGCCAACAAATTCCCCCTTTTTGATGATGACAAACTCTGCTGTTAATTTAATCGAACCGAACCAGTTTGACCTTGATTTTATCTTTTTCCTTTTTCACTTTTCCCCCTTTTTGTCATTGTACGCATATATCCTAGGGAAAGACCATTTGTATTGAGTAGAATATCTTTCAGTTTCAGCGCAAAAAGCAACTATTCTACTCAACCCTGGAGGTATGATTAAGTGTCTTTAATCATCCCCAGCTCCAACCTGTTTTTCTCGAATTGATATCTTCCCAAGGCTTTCGTGAAAATGTCTGCAATTTGTTTTTCAGCGTCGCAGAACTGAATAGATATCAGACCCTTTTCAACATTGTCCCTCAAGAAGTGATGTCGTATATCAATGTGCTTGGTTCTTTTATGTTGGACTGGATTCTTTGTGATGTTGATTGCCTTTTGCTATTATCACAAAATATAGGTACACTGTTACATCTCGGAAATTTTGGATTGTTGCCTTGTGAGTAGGCTAACGTGAGCTTAAGGTGATTATGAAATCCTTACGAGATTAAGGGAAGTATTAGATAGCTTAAAGCGCCTACTACAATACTTTGAAGTTATATGAATATATGAGCGTAAGTTTGTTAAAGGAAGTGAAATGTAAGTCGTGTTCGGAAAGGTTTTCGCTATAATTGAGCTAATATTTATTTGGTAATGTCTTTAAGGGCTGCTACAGGGCCTACTGTATGGTTAATGAAGTGTTATATAAGTGTCACGAAGGTTCCACAAGGATTGGAAGTCAAACGAATCAACGAGAGAAAGTTTCGAATAACTGTGAGTTATACGACCACTTATACGGTCCATATAACTTTATACGGACCTTATAAGGGGGGTCCGTATAACATGACCCTTACAGAGAGGGATATTTTCTTGGTGGTTATATACGGTCCACTTATACGGACCGTATAATATTATACGGTCCGTATAAGTGGTCCGTATAAGTCCATCGGGCAGCTTTTTTCTTTGTTTTGTATAAATAGAAGACCCTTGACCTTTTATTTCATTTTTCCACATTTCCTCAAGTCTTGAGAGCTCCAAACCCTTCTCCAAGCATATTCCACTCCAATCCAAGAGAAAACAAAGATCAAGAGGCAAGAATCAAGATATCCATGTGTTAGAAGTCTTGCTAGGGTTAGTAGACTACAAGAAATTCTTGGGTATTGAAGCTAGGGTTTTCATATAAGTTGATAGCTGCTCCAAAGCTCATTCTTAGGAGATAAAATGTTAGTTTTCATGCTTATTTCATGTTGTCATGAATGCTTGGTTGTTGAACGACTTGGGTAGAAGAAGAAAGTAGAAAATGAGGTCTAAATGTAGCTTTTATGATGTTTTGGAGAGTAGTAAGCTAACTTGAGTCATGATTCTTAAAATGATATGGGTATAGTCTTGCTATGGAAGGTAATAATAGTGATGAGGAGCGTGTGAAAATGTGCTAGAAAATATGGAACAGCAAGTTATTAGTATAAGTTGAGCATACAGGAGAATGAATTTTGAAGACTTAATAAGTGTGATTACTTGATCATGATATTGTGGATGTTATTGGGGTTGTTTTAGGTTTATTTTATAATATGGTGGAAGTTTATGAAATAGGGAAATCTTTGTGATTTTCGTTAGATCACAATTATTCTAGTTTGAATTTAAGAGTATCATTAAGGCTTAACCATGGTATGGATACGCACCAAATGTAGATTCTCCAAGCCGACGGGGACGTTAAGTAGTTAAGAAGACGACGAGGTATGTAAGGCTAACCCTTCTTTCTTAAGACATGATCCCATCGTTGTAAACCTTCATGTGAATTTCATATTGTCTTCGAGATGACTTCGTTCTTGAAGTCTTGGCTATTTGATTCTTGGTATTATCACGATACCGTTAGTTTCATTACATGGCCAGTTGATCCTCCAAGGAAGGATATAATGAAAATGATTATGATGATGAGGACACATTGAGGATACTTATGTAACCTATATATGTATATATATATCTAAGTATGACTATTAAGAACAGGAAGCAGGCAGTAGGGTATGATACTGTCCGCGCGCGCAGCACGGTTGGGTACGGATAACAACGAGCCTTGGTAGGGGACGGGGGTATGTATAACTCCAGAGCCTTGTCATGGCGGGTATGTGAAACAACGAACCTTCATGGTCGGGTATGGAACTAAAAAAATGTAAGTAAGCATTAGAAATGGAAGGTCCACAACGAAGACAAGGAAGTAAATATGATGATGGCCTACAGAGGTACAAATAGCTCTGATACCTCGCGGATTCTTCTATCTTATGTTATTCTTATGCTATTTCTTATGCTCCTACTATGATGTTGATTATGCTTTATATACTCGGTACATTATTCGTACGTGTCCTTTTGTTGTGAATGACTGCGTCATGCCGCCGAGTGGACGGAGAGACGGAACTTGATCCGTAGATTACTGTTGAGGGCCAACGTAGAGGCTCCGTTTCGTCCATTTCATAATTGTTGGTAATAACTCTTTTGCGTACACATACATATGGGCATGGCGGGGTCTGTCCGTCTATATGATGTTACATACTCTTTAGAGGCTCGTAGACGGTTGTGTATAGTTAGATGCCTTTTTGCATTATACGGCTATTATTTTGTATATCTTTTATTGCTTGTCGGCTTGTGTATATGGATATGGACGCGGTTGACAGTGATGATATAAATGTCCTTTGCTTAATGAGATTAGTATTGATATATAGAAATCATGAGTAGGCACGTAACGGGTCCCTTTTTTCTGGGTATGAATATAAATGTACGATAAGAGGTGTCCGGGTGAGTTAGCACTGCGTGCCCGTCACAACCCTCCGGTTGGGTCATGACATACACACCCAATTTCCATACCAAAATCCTTTATCTATTGCTTGATCCATAGCAATTGAACATAGCATAAGCAGCAACAACATATTCAGGCTCAGTAGTGGACAACGCTACTGAGTTTTGTTTCCTTGTTTCCCATGAGACAAGCATGACCCCAAAAAATGTGCCATTCATGTAGTGCTTAATCTATCCACCATATACCCGGCATAGTTAGCATCAACATATCCTACCAGGTCAAAATTGTTGTTCTCTTGGGTACCATAGTCCTAATTCGCTCGCTCCTTTTAAGTATCTCAAAATTCGTTTCACCGCTTTTCGTTGGAACTCTTTACAGGATTAGGCGAAATCTTGCACGCGATCCGCCTTTTAAACACTATGTCGGAGTCTACTAATTTGTTGTGATATTTAAAAGAGAACAAATCATGCTCTACAAATTTACGCTCATTTGGTATACTTTGTTCATCTAGGAGTGAGCTTTGTTGTAGTGGCAATAGGAGTATCGATTTTATTTGGGTCTTGGCATTTAAATCGCTTGAGTAGCTCCTTGACATACTTTTGTTGATGGATCATTGTACTTGTTAGAGTTTGTTTGATGTGCAATTCTAGAAAGAAATTCAATTATCCCATAATACTCATCTCAAACTCATTTCCCATTAATGCAGCAAATTCCTTTGACATTGATTCGTTTGTAGATCCAAAAATGATGTCATCTACATATACTCTCTGGCAAACGTATTAGCACCACTTTTACTTTCAGGAATAGAGTATTGTCTATCTTTCTTTTGGTGTGACCATGAGCTAAGAGAAATTTCGATAGCCTTTCATACCATGCTCTTGGGGCTTGTTTTAATCCATAGAGGGCTTTGTCAAGTTTATAGACATACTTTGGATGTTCTGCACCTTCAAATCTGGGAGGCTGCTTGACATATACTTCCTCTTTCAAATATCCATTCAAAATAGCACTCTTCACATCCATTTGGTAGAAGGTGAATTCCATATATGAGGCAAAGACTATGAGAAGCCGTATTGCTTTTAATCTGGCCACGGAAAGCGAAGGTTTCATCATAGTCTATTTCATGCTTCTTGGGTGTATCCTTGGACCACTAGCCTTGCCGCATTTCTTGTGACAATCCCGTACTCGTCCGGCTTGTTCCACTAAATACTCGTTTGTGCGATCATAGTTCTATCTTTCGAGTTTGGGCTCGAAGATGCCGGACCTTGTTTCTTTCAAGGCGGTTAGTTCATGCATAGCAATAATCAATGTTGTATCTTGCAAAGCTTCACCAAACACTTTTCGGCTCGATAAGCGTGGGAATGCATTAAAGGCACAAAGATTCTTTAACTTGGATCTTGTTGTTGTTACTCCGGAATTAATATCAGACAGTATGTTTTCTATAGGATGAGATTTCTGACATTTGAATACTCTTAAGGCTGACCCCTGAGCAGTACTAGTATTTTCTTCATAAGCCTCTTGTGGTGAACTTGGTTCAGGGGTCTTCAGTGGTTCCCTGTACGACGTGACCTGGTTCTTGTGGAGTAGATGGACTTGTTTCACCTAGTGGTTCTCCTATTTCAATTTCGCCTTTTTGAGTGTTGCTTGCTCTAGTAGTATAGTTGCATATGGGATCCTCATCGTCATCTTGTAGTTGTCTTTCATATATAAGGCTGGATTCATCAAAGACAACATGCACACTTTCTTTTACCAACATGGTTCTTTTGTTAAAAACTTTGTATGCCTTACTATTGTGAGTAGGGTTGTTCACGGGAAACCATTAAATCGAATCAAACCGACAAAAAAAATTGAAATTTTTTAGGTTTGATTTGATTTGATTTTTAATATTAAAAACGGACAAAATATGATTTGATTTTGATTTTAAGTAAAAAATAACCGAAAAACCCCGAATAAACCGATTATACGTATAATTTTTAAAAATTATAATTTTACATACATACATACATACATACATACATATATATATATATATATATATATATACATATATACATGTATACATATATACATATGAAAGTTTTTACTCTAGTATATTGTTTGTTTGGGCCCAAGTACAAAGCAAAAGAAAATATAGCCCATGAACCTTAGGCATATATCATCAGTATCTAAATAGAGTAATTAAAAAACCTAATTTAGTCATCTTTCTCCTCCTTCAAGTGTGCGAAACTCTTTCAACTCTAACTAGTTAGTTCCTGCAAGGTAAAACTACAATTCTATGTTAAATTGTCACCTTCTTCTCTCAATAAGTGGCAACCTCTTTGTTACACCCCGTAGTTCTGTACGTTGAAATTTCTAAGTGTTGGTTGTTTTAAGTAGGGACTCTGGAGTTGCCTTCAAGGATATATATACGATTGTATGCGTTTATCTTGTGGTTATGAAGGTTTTAGTTCATATAATGAG
This sequence comes from Lycium ferocissimum, assembly GCF_029784015.1. Lineage (NCBI taxonomy): Eukaryota > Viridiplantae > Streptophyta > Magnoliopsida > Solanales > Solanaceae > Lycium > Lycium ferocissimum. The sequence continues at coordinate 58,288,430 of NC_081349.1, read as the reverse complement.
CTATGGGAGGATTTGAGAGCAAGTGAATCAAGGAAACTAAGTTCGTAGGAACTTTGGAGAAAATATGAAGCGCAATTTTGGTCCGATTTGGAGAAAAAATATCTTTTAGTAGATGAGAAGTTTTGAGGCGAAGCAAGAGCCTAAATTGAAGTTCAGGAAGTCTAGTTTCCAACACAACAAACCGCGCATCAATCCGACATTGAAATCAAACATTATGAGCATTTTAAGACAGACTGCCAGAGCAGGGAATTAACCCTGCGCAAACGCGCCAGAAGGTGGCGCGACCGCGCAGAGGAGAACCCAGCAACTCAGCGTGAACGCGCCACAAGGCAGCGCGATCACGCTAAGCAATTTATAAGTCGGTGCTAACCGACTCTAGCCAAGCATAAAAGATGGTTTACCCCCTTATTTTCATAACAAACACCTCTCTAAAGTCCCCAAATATTCTGGAAACCTCTCCCAACTTCCACACACCAAATTTTAACGCAAATCAAGTATAATCCCCAGACTTAGGCTCGGATAGCGTATACTTGCGGTTATAAAATCGTATTACGGCGAGTCTTGGCTTGAACTCAAGGTGGAAAGTAAAGATATTGTGGTTCTAGCGGAAGTAAGGTATGAATCCTCCTTTATTTTTATTGATATTGATTTAGGTTTATTTACGGAGATAAAGTTATTAAATAATCGTATAACGAGTTGGTTAGTTGAGAAATTTGGAAAACATCGTAAGGGATGTTTTATGGAGCATATTGATATTGATAATGTTGTTGTTGATGTTGGTATTGTTATTGTTGTTGTTGGTTGTTGGATTGTGATTTCGGTCTAGGCATATAAACAGGGGAGATCTTTTGCCCGAATTTCGGTAGATTGTAAACGGAAATTAATTGAAGGCTTAAGATGAGCATATGACATTGAGCCTAACAATAGTATGAATGGTTCATATGTAAATTTATGAGCTTGGAAGGATAAGCGTTGAGTGGCTAAGGAGACCGAAAGGTATGTAAGGCTAGTCCCTTTTTTTCTAAAGGCATGATTCCGATGTTATGGTTCCATACATGTCTTCCATAACATTCTTGTTCCCAAACAACTAGAAGTTCCTGATTCTCAAGGTTTTTATGATGTTAAAGACAAGATGTTTTCTATGATGACAATGAAGACTCCTTTCTTGTGAACTCATACATATTTTCCATGATGTCCTTATTTCCACAAGCTAGAGATTCATAATTCTTAAAGTTTCTTATGACGCTAAAGATGATTATGTTTTCATGATGATAACGATGATGATGATGATGATGATCCTATTTCTAGAAGTTTCAAAGTTTATGGTTTTTAATGCTATGATGAGATTATTGGGCTTATTTCATGATTTCCTTGATTTTATTCTTTGTTGTTGACCTCACCTTATAATCATTGTTCCTTCAAGGTGAGGTATAGCGATAATGATTGTTCCATAATATAATAGGAGGTTACTGACCTTATGTCACTCCGATAAAGTGGTAACTTTATTTGGGCTCTCATGCATGCTACCTACATGATATATATATATATATGATGTAGGGGATACACATAACCACCTGATCAGCTGGATATCATCCCGGGCGCGGGATATATGGATAAATGGATCGGGCTGCACGTTCCGCAGCACAATATATATAGATATATATATATATCTATATATAGAGATATATATATATATATATATATATATATATATATATATATATATATATATATATATATATATATCTATATCTATATATAGATATACATATATATATATATATATATATATATATATATATATATATATATATATATATATATATATATGGATCGGGGGCACGTTCCATGACAATGCATTATATTTTTGGATCGGGCTGCACTTTCCGTAGTACTATTATGTATATATGAAGAAAAGTTTTTCAAAAAGGTTAAGCATGCATGATATCCACCTTACGAGGCAATCAGATGCACAGGTTATCCCTTTATTTTCATGCTATGTTTCATATTCCTTGTTATGTTGTTATTTATGCCTTACATACTAAGTACATTATTCGTACTGACGTCCTTTCTTATGGACGCTGCGTTCATGCCCGCAGGTAGACAGGCAGACCGACCTGATCTTTAGGAGCCCCATCAATGGAATCTCAGAGGCGCTCCAGTTGTTTCGGAGCCGCAGTTATTGGCACTACTCATTTGTGTACATATAATTGGGTATGGCAGAGACCTGCCCCGTCCTTATGGATTCCTGTATTCTTTATATAGAGGCTCGTAGACAGATGTATGTATCTAGATATTCCGTATTCTTATCGGTACATATTAATGTATAGTGTTTAGACAGCCTTGCTGACTTATGTTTATGGACATGGTTACTGGTGATTACTTAACGACGTGCCATTATCTTGTGATACATGTATTTGCTGAGTATGATGCATATGAACTAGCTTATAGGCCACCTAGAAATGATTATGAAATGTATGTTTAGAGGTACTCGGCAGGTTAGCTCCGGGTGCCCGTCATGACCCTCTAGCTGGGTCGTGACACTTTTTGTTTTTGTTATCATTTTCTTTCGTTTTCTTCTTTTTCCCAAATCTGAAATTGTGTGTGTCTTTAATTTTTTTTATGTAATTTTATTTTGTTTTTACCAATGTTTGTATGTTTTCTTGTCACAGATGGAAGCCGTGACTTCAATAACAGAGGTGAAAGATTCTCCAATAGCTGCTACAACTCCTCAACTAGTAGGTAACAATAGTCTTACTACAGATGTAGATTCAGTTACTTGTCCTCCCCCTAAAAAGCATAAGAAAACATCTTCAGAAAATGATTCTGCCCTTGGGGTTGGAAGAGAAACATCAGACATTTGGAAACATTTTAACAATTTTTTCAATAAAGAGGGTAAGTGAATGGTAAAAAGTGATTTCTTTGGTCGTAACTTTGCAGCCGAGAGTAAGAAAAATGGGACTACTGCATTATGGAATCATTTGAATGTTTCGTGTAAAAGATCCCCTTTTAGATTCATTGACAGGAAGCAATCAACACTCATGTCTTTTCCTATTAAAAGGGGGAAGAAGGAGGTAGTAGTTGTCCCAACAAGTTGGATAGAGTTGTATATAATATCAACAAAGTTAGGAAGGCTATTGCTGAATTTGTTATCATTGACGAACAACCATTTAGAGTTGTTGAGGGGGAAGGTTTTAGAAAATTAATGTCAGTTGATTTTCCCAATTTTGAGGCACCCTCTCATTTACTGTTGCTAGGCAATGTTTGAAAATTTTTCATGAGGAAAAAAGCTTAAAAAGCTTATTCACAATCAACATGTGTGTCTTTCTAGTGTCACATGGGCATCGCTCCAAAATTTAACTTATATGGTTATTACAGCTTATTGGATTGATGTTGATTGGAATTTGCAAAAGAAAATTCCTAACTTTTTTCCAACGCCCGATCATAAGGGAGAGACAATTGCAAAAGGGATTGAGGCATGTTTGATAGATTGGGAGATTGAAATCCCACTCACTGTGACCCTTGATAATGCAACTGCTAACGATACCGCATTTAAGCACTTGAAGGAGCGGCTGCAAAATGAGTTTCTACATGTTAGATGCAACGCTCATATTCTTAATTTAATTGTAAAAGAAGGGTTAAGTGAGAAAAATGAGTCTATTTCTCGGGTTAGAAATTCTGTGAAGTATGTGATGTCCTCTTCTTCAAGACTTACTTCTTTTAAGTCATTTATCGAGAAAGCCAAGATAGATAGCCATGGCTTTTTGAGTTTAGATGATGAAACAAGGTGGAATTCTACATATATGATGTTAAATGCAGCTTTAAAATTTGAAAAGGCCTTTTTTGTTGATGACCATAAGTAAAAAAAAATGTTGTTTAGAAATGATTGCTAGGGGAGGACATCCAAATGGGGTTGATCAAGACGTGCCATGTATTACTATAGCATCCAAAAAAACGTAAAAACCCTACACCAAACCTACCATACCCTTTATCTTTGTTGAAATCCTTTGCCGGGCATCGCAAAGGTGGCGGTGACCCCCTGCGGGGTTGGCTTGCTTGTCCCTAATACAATCAATTCTGATACAAATAACACTAACCCTACACCAATGAATTATGCTAGTGCATTACAGAATGCGTTGACACAACAAACTACTGAACCTTTTGAACCAAAAGTTATTACTTTTATACATGGAGAACCAACTATGACATGGACGAAGAAGGAGTTCGAAGAGTTAACGAGGCAACAAAATTTACAATTTGCTATTGTAGCAAAATTTTCATATGGAAGGCTAGATTTAGAATTGAGCAAAATATTGCCAATCTTGTTGGAAGTTAAAGGAAAATGCGAGATGGGATACTTGGAGGAGCACCACATTTTGATTAGATTGTCACTTTTAGAAGATTATGCAGCGTTACTGTCAAAAGCTTGGGAATTAAGGGTCAAAAATAGATATTTCCCCGTACGATTTCTAAAACGGGATCCATGGTTTAATCCGGATGAGGAAACTACCATAGCCATTGCCTGGATCTCTTTTCCCGGATTACCAACAAACCTATTTGACAAAGAATCAATATTCTCTCTAGCTGAGTTGGTATACCATTGGTGCTTGACAAGGCCACAAACAATCAAACGAGACCTAGTTGTGCTAGGATCAAAGTGGAAGTGGATTTGTTGAAAGATTTACCAAAAAGAATTCAAATCAATTGCTTGGATGAGGAGACAGGAGAGGTGAGTTCAAAATGGCAAAACAATCAATATGATTATTTGCCTAAATATTGTACACACTGCAAATTGCAAGGCCATAATGTATATGGCCGCTGGATTCTGCATCCAGAACACAGGCCAAAAAGAGAGAAGCAAAAAGAAGAAAAACATAATATTGCTAAGGGTAAAGCCAAGGAGGAAGCCAACAAATCAACTGAGAAACAACCAGCTGCCGATTTAAATCAAAATGGGGTGTACAAGAATGGAAAATTAGTGCATGAGAATTGGAATATGGTGCAAAAGAGGAAACATAAAAGCAATGCAACAGATGCAACACAATCAGAGATACAGCAGAGTTCCAAGTCTGCAGTAATAGCAAACACATATGATACTTTGGTGGATTTAACAGAGGAGACAAATAAGAAATCAGAGGAACATCACACATCCACCATTAAAGATCAAAAGGAGACTTACAAACCTTGGGTAGAGGCATCTTTTGGCAAGAAAAGTGATGCTTGCAAGGATACAGAGAAGAACAAAGAAGAAGAGAAAGGGAAGAGGACAGAAAGTCACAACAAAGATAGCAACAATAAAGATAATCAACATAAGGCAGAAACAGGTGAAACACAAGCAGATGCAGTCAAAAAGCAGCAAACAAAATTAATGATAATATCACAAGATATTGATGCAAAACAAAGTTACAATAGGTTGTCTATTGAAAGAGACAATAACCAGCAGCAAGATGAAAGGTCTCTGATAGGGCAACATCAGGAAAATAATCACCAGAGATCAAATCAAGCTATTTCTGTTGGAGGATAAGCAGAATCCATTTCAGGAGAAAAAGGACACTCCAAAAAAGCCACCAGATGATAATCACAATACAGCATATGATCATAATTTGTCTCAGGTGGATTACCTACGAGAATCGATTATCGGGAACATCGACCATAGCGGACGAGTCAAGAGGAGCAAATAGATACAGTTATGAGCAAAGAAAATCACAACTAAATTCATAACAACAAGAGGGAAATGCAAGACATAATTGGGGAGACAACAGACTTTGCAACAGTAGATGAAGTCAATATGCAAGCGGGAACACAGCATCGAAATGGCAATCGAAATAATTAATGACAATAAAGAGGAACAGGATATTGACATTAAAGATGATGTGGATGAAGAAAAAAAGCTACTGGAAGATAGTAGTAATGTAGACAACTCTCCAAAACAGTCTACAAAGGCAAGAAAGGAGACCAGGCAACATAGAGAAAGAGACAAAAGTGTACCTCCTAAATTAACAGGAGGTGTACAAACAAGGAAAGCACTTGCCAAATCCACTTCTCAATGAATTGCTCTCTCATTTGGAATATTAGGTATGTTAACACTCAGCAGGCCTTTGAAAGAGTAGTTTTATTACACAGACAAAAACAATTCAATGTTATAGCCCTTATGAAGCCATTGCAACATTTTAGACATATTGATATGTATAAAATACGGTTGAATATGGAGACTGCTACTTACAATATAAATGGGAAGATATGGATCTTTGTGGAAGTCTTTTCAAGTGGAAATTTTGAAGGACACTGATTAATCATTGTCCTTCAAGCTCACATCTTTTGATGGAGAACAGGAAGTTATTATGACTGTAGTTTATGCTAGTACTGATAGAGGAACTAGAATTACATTATGGGAAGATTTATATGATATTGCTACATACATGCATCTCCCCTGGCTGATAGGTGGAGATTTCAATGTGATTCGAGAAATTTCAGTGAGAAATATGGAGGGCTTCAGTTCGATTTGCGGAGAAATTTGAAGATTTCAGACACTGCATTGATTCAAGTAAGTTGGTGGATCTTTGCTTCACAGGCAGCATGTAAACTTGGCGGAATGGGAGATCTGATGAGGCCTGTATTATCAAAAGGTTTGATAGATGCCTAGGGAATCTAGCTTTGCAGAAAACTTATCCTAATTTGGAAGTAGTACCCTTGATCAAGAAAGGTTCATATCATTCTTTTTTATTGATAAGTCTCAAACAGAATAGTAGACCAATCAAGAAGTCTTTCAAATTCCTGAATTTTTGGGTGGAGCATGAAACTTTTCAAGAAGTGGTTAGAAATAACTGGGCTTGAAATTTCAGTTCTGATCCATTTTTCAACTTTCACAATAAGCTTAAGAAGGTGAGAAAGGCCCTCTCTATTCGGAGCAAGGAAACCTATGGGGATATATTCAGGAAAATTGCTACATTAGAGGAGGTGGTGCAAGTGCATGAACAAGAATTTGAGCAAAATTCCACTAGTTTGAATAGACAGAGACTACAAAAAGTACAGGCAGAGTTGATAAAGTCTATGCTATTGAAGAAAAGTTCTGGAAACAAAAGGCAGGGATACAATGGTTTAAAGATGGAGACAGAAATACTAAGTTTTTTCATGCTCATGTCAATGGAAAAAGAAAAAGGTTGCAGCTTAAAAGAATTCAAAATAGTGGGGGAGTCTGGTTAAAGATAGAGAGGGAGGCCACCAGTTTCTTCAGAAGTCAATTTAGTGAAGAAAACATTCTTACTGATTTTGAGATGTTAAAACATATCCCTAAAATGATCAGTGAGGTACAAAATGAAAGAATTCATGAAATGCCAGAGGAAGAAGAGATTAAAAGAGCAGTTTTTGGCTTAAATGCAGGAGACGATCTTTGGAGGACACGATGGGTTTTCTTGGAAAATTCTTTCAAGCATCTTTGGGATACAATTGGCAAAGATATGACCAAGATGGTGAGGGCATTCTTCTGTGGACATGAATTACCCAGGTATATTACTTGCACCAATTTGGTACTTATCCCAAAAAGGAAAGAGATTACTAGTTTCTCAGACTTAAGACCCATAAGTCTGAGTAACATTACTAGTAAGGTCTTTTCAAGGATAATCCATGATCTTATTTCACCTCAACAATCTGGATTTGTTAAGGGGGGAAGCATTGTAGAAAACATACTGTTGGTGCAAGAAATTTTTCATGACATCAGAATCAGAGGCAAAGCAAGCCTGCTAATGTGGTTATCAAGCTTGATATGGCATGGTATCTTGGTTGTTCTTGATTAAAGTCCTACGGCAGATGGGATTTGGGGAAAGGTTGATTGATATGGTGTTCAGGATTATATCTAACAAATGGTATTCAATTCTGATAAATGGGCAACCACAAGGCTTTTTTAGATCTACAAGAGGGGTGAAATAGAGAGATCCTTTATCTCCCACTTTATTCATATTAGCAGCTGAATGCTTATCCAGGGCTCTAAATGTATTACATAATAAAGAGAGATTCAAAGCATTTGGGATGCCAAAGTGAAGTCCATATGTCAATTTGTCATACCCCAACTTTCGATAGGGCATGATGGGCACCCGACCCTTACTTAGGGCCGAGCGAACCCGCTGATTCTCGTGATACTCATAATCATCTTTGGGCCCTTAAACCATGAAATGAATGCATAATGTATGCTTTTCAAAAAAACATGCCTTTCGTCTTTCCCAAATCAAGGAAAATACAATCATATGAAATACAGTAACATAATGCATAATGATACATCGGCTTACGGAGCGCACGGACCGATACATGTTATATACGTGACTACGTACGCAAAGTCTCTAACATGAACCAAGATACTATAACATAGATACTCGACTCGGCAGCACTCGAAGGAAATGGAGCTCGTCAATCCGGTGGAACATCTTCTACTCATCTATATACACACACGTGGCATGAAACGCGACCCCGAAAGGGGGTCAGTACGGAATATGTGCGCGAGTATGTAAAGCATGAAATACAGTAAACAGGATCATACTGAAATAGGGAGTATAGAAAATCATAAGACTTGCCTCTGGAACATAAATCATACGTATCAATATCGTATCCAGCCCATTATGGGACTGAGGAACATAGATAAATAATCATCATGTACATATGCATGAATAACGTGTCCCGGCCCTCTAGTGAGGGACTCAGTGAATAGGATCATCATATGCCATCCTGGCCGCCATCCTGGCCGCCATCCCCGTATCATCATATCATCATCATATCATATAACGTGCCCCGGCCCTCTAGTGAGGGACGCGGTGAATATCATCATATACATATAACGTGCCCCGGCCCTCTAGTGAGGGACGCGGTGAATATCATCATATACATATAACGTGCCCCGGCCCTCTAGTGAGGGACGCGGTGAATAATGCAGTGGAGTTGTGCACGAATACATGCCCTGGCCCGGGACGCAGTGAAAGAAGTAATAACAGCTCGCACGAGCAGAGTAGTGAGAAAACACATGCATACAAATCATCAATCCAGACTCAATAGGTAAGTAGACAAATCAACGCTCGAGTATCCGAATGATAGTCACACTCAGGACTCTTGAAATATCATTACGAAATATGTCACATAACGTCTCAGGGATCATAAACATGTATCAAGCCAATCCGAGCACACTTTCGCATGAAAGTTACGAGCATTATTCATTATAGAATCCTCTACGAACATATCGTAGCAATCCGAAACCATACATGAAAGTTAGGGACATTATACATTACAGAACATTTTAGGAATAAGAACTCTTGATGCACCATTCATTATCCAAACATACAAAAGACTCGAGGTCAATAGCTCGACTACATTAAGAGTATGGATATCAAGGAGTGAGTAAGAATCGTAGACATGCTCGGATCTTAAGAGTAGAGTTACCCCAAGGCTCGTATCGTATCATACTTACATCTAGGACATGCCAAAAGAAAGAAAGGGATAGGCTTTACATACCTGTTCCACCTCTTATTGGCTACGCTTATTCGTCCGAGCTCGTAAGTCTACATTTAAGAGGATTGATACTAACATTAGCCTCTTTATCGCATACTTACTTCAAGTTTCAAATCAAACTATTCCATATTCTGCCGAAAATCGGGCAACATCTCCCCTGTTTATATGCCTAGCCCAAATTCTCAATTCAACAACCAACAACAACAACAATAATACCCACATCAACAACACTATTATTCATACCAACATATTCCATAAACATCCCACACGACGTTTTTCAACATACAACAACAATATGCACTTTCTTCCATCCCAATCAAGGAGTATAATCTCATCAATACGCCAACAATGTTAGATACCATTTTTATATGCATAAATCAGTTCATCCACACGGCCACAACACGTTCAAAATAGCCCATAAACACAACAACTACAATACAACACTCTATGACCTTTTTCTCCATAACTAGTTTTATTTTTAAGGCTTGCTAGACCTTCAAATAAACTCAACATAAAATATGGGATAAATAACATACCTTATACTTGAAGAACCTCAGCCACATCAACTTTTTCCAACGCCAAGCTTAAGTAGAAGCAAGAACAATTACCTTTCATGGACTAGTTTGGCGTAATCTTGTTAAATTCTTGATTTATCGGACTATAATATTTGGGAGATGTTTTGAGAGGCTTCTAGGACTCTTTGGAATGTTAATATGCTGAAAAAAAGGGGCTGATGGAGTATTTATAGCCCCCCTAGGTCAGTTCCACCGACTTATTCATGTGGGGCCCGCGGAACCATTTGGCAGCTTGGGGTCTTGCTTTTAAAATTGCCATAGCTCTTGATTCTGACATTGTGTGAGGGCCCACGACCTATGGTTGGAAATATATTTCAATTATCTACAACTTTTATTCTTGGTGTTTTTCCAAATTCTAAACTTATAACGCCGTTTTTGCCCCTCCAAGTCAGATCGTCCGAAAACGTTTCCTTAAATCGTCCTTTTGGAGGGCTTATGTCCATATTTGGCTTATGGGTCCTTCTTAGGACTTGCTCAAATTTCCATGTACTACTTGTATCACTTATAATATATGCTTTACAAAATCCTGACATGTGGGCCCCACCTTAACTCATGGTTTCGAGGGCTATCATCGAGTGATCATGCTAACCGATTTACTCCATACACTCTCCAAATGTCATATATATGTTCTTATGCTCAGATAACATAATCTTCATCCATAATCCTTGCGTAACTCTGCTCTTCCCTGAGCTCATACTAAGCCGTCCACAGTCTTGATAACGCGAAATTTTCCAAGGTGTAACAGTCAATCACTTGGCATATGCTGATGATATAATTATATTCACCTCTGTAGATGAATACTCAATGAGGCTAATTATGGAGACTTCGACAGACTATGAGCAGATCAGTGGGTAGAAAATCAACAAAGGGAAGAGTGTTGTTTATATGCATCATTCAGTGGCACAAGGCATTGTGGACCTAGTGAAAAATGTGACTCAGATACCAAGAAAGGAATGTCCATTCACATATCTAGGGGTTCCTATTTTCTATGCTAGAAGACAGTATGTACATTATCAAGAGTTAGTGGAGAAAGTACAAAACACACGTAGCTCTTGGACTGGCAAACTGTTATCAGTAGGAGGGAGAACCACTTTGATAAAACATGTATTACAAAGCATGCCCATACATCTCTTATCAGCTACTGATCCACCTGCTGGGGTATTAGCTCATATTCATAGACTTTTTGCAAGTTCTTTTGGAGTAACTCAGTGAGTAATTCTAGTAAGCACTGGGCTACTTGGACAACTTTATGTCATCCATAAAAGGAAAGGGGAATGGGTTTTAGAAGCTTGCAGGATGTCTCCAAGGCCTTATTTGCAAAACTATGGTGGAATATAAGGACCAAGTAATCATTGTGGAGGACTTTCATGAGTAATAAGTACTTGAAGAAGTTCCATGCAGCCTCAGCTACATAGAAGAATACAGGCACTTATGTATGGAAAAAAATGCTCGAAGTTAGAAAAGAGATGGAACATGAGATTTAGTGGAAAATACAACAAGGAAACTCTTATTTTTGGATGGATAATTGGACTGGCTTGGGAGCTCTTTACCATGTTATTCTAGCAGACTTTGAGTGGGACCCAACTATTATTTTGGTTAAAGAAGTAGCAGAAGAGGGATAGTGGAATGTACATATGAAGAGAGAATTATACCTGAAGATTTGGTAAATCACATTCTGGAAAATATTCCACCCCTAGCAGAACATAAAGAGGTTGACAAAGCCTATTGGAAACTGGAAGCTAATGGAAAATTCACTGTAGGGTCAGCTTTCCAACTACTCAGACAAAGAAGAGAACCTAGTGAGCTTTACAGAAGAATGTGGATCAAGGGACTTCCTGTAAAAATCTCATTTTATATGTGGAGATTAAAATTTAAGCGCATTTTAGATGATAAGCTTAAAAATGGAATTCGGTTCCCCGTGAGATGTTTGATACTAAAATCACGGCTGAAGATATATCCATGTTTTTTTGCATGCGCTTTGATTAACGAATCATTTGGAAGCATTTTTGTAGGCCAGTTAGGATTGACATTGAGAATTTACACATTACTCAGGTCATTAACAAATGGTGGAATCTTCTAGTACAATATGAAGTCAAGTATATATTCCAGGTTGTTCCTGCAATTATACTTTGGAAGATTTGGAAAAGGAGGAATACACTAAGGCTGAAAGGGAAAAAAGACAAATCGTTTTATTTTCGGGGTTTTCTACTTTGATAATATTCTCGGGG